>NC_064306.1:12124813-12302313 GCF_023373825.1 Bactrocera dorsalis | reverse complement strand
CATTAAAGGATAGTTTCTTTTGAACAATTAGATTTTATTCAAGATTTTACAAGACTTTATTCACTGCTTCACCCACGAAATCTCTTAATTTCTAATTTCAAATTCTATTGTTGTTGCATACAACTTGTATATTCGATTTACGCCTTAGTTATTGCCTTTAAACTGCACACGTTTTATTACCTCTAGCAGTCTCTGGCTCTCCGCACGCTATTTTTAGTTTTAATTTGCTGTTGTTGTTGTTTTAATGCTGTCGTGCTTTGTTTCGAAACATCAAAAACACAATCGAAATGTAATTATGTGCTAAAGCACAGCAGGTGGTCCACAGCACGCACATAAATTTGCCAAATTTTCAAGTGGTTGTAGCATACTTCTAGGCGGTGCCGTGTATGTAACACACTAAGCGCTGTTGGCTTTTGTTCACCTTTGTTTTTCGCTTTTAGAAGTGTGTGTAGGTGTGTCTGCTGCAATTATGCAGACACTTTACTTTGTTGCTGGTAAACTCACTTTGGCATTAATTAAAAATAATTTGATTAAACGCAGATTTTCATTTAGCAGGCGATGAAATTTGAAACGGGTTAGGGGTTAGGTGTTAAAAGCGCATGGCTTAGTGGAGTGTAAGTAGAGTTGTAGATGAGTGAGTGAGTATACCATTACATTAGTCTTTATAAAAGCTGTGAAGGTATTGCCTAGTGCCTCTGAGCAGAATCCACTCAAGGCACTGATTTAAGACAAGCTGAAAAATTCGTTTAGTTTCTCTAATTGATGTCATATGTGTTGTTGTTAGACCTAAACTTTGAAGACAAGGTTACACACTGTGGGACTGGTAGCAGATATTGGATATGGCCTGGGTTAAAGAATCGTTCTTGATAATTCTGGCTCTCAAGAATCATTTCTTGTTCTCAGGTCACCAGAAATCGCTCGCTGGTGGAAATAACCAAAACTGAAGCCTTTATAGCACAAAAATGGTGTCGAAAACTTGCAACCCTGCAATAAATCGTTGTTTCGCACTTGATGTACTACTAAGCAATGATTACATATTTTATGTGGTTGGAAAAGAACGGTACAAAGCTGAACGATCAGGTAGATCATTGGTTACATGGTAATACTACAATAAGATCTTTTTTAGTCCATTTTCCATATTATTTCCGTTATAAGAGATTTTCTTACACCTAATTGAAGACTCTAGCCTTCATCACTTCCCTTTATATATAGTACAGCTGAAAGATGTAGCATAGCTTTAGGAGTCAACACAATCTGTACAGATCCTGCGAGGTGATTAGAGACACTATAAGTGATTGTGAAATAAATATATACTTCAATCACATAATTTGTAATGTACTGAAACGACGGTAACGTAATAGGCCAGTGCAGTAGCACTTTAAATGGTAAAAAGTGAAAAACTCCATCGGCAAGGAAAGAATATAACAAAAACCAAATAAGGAGAGCTGAGTTCGGATTCACCTGAATATTTTATACTCTTGCAACTGCCAAGAATCAAGGCCAGAGAAATACCTTAAGATGGAAACCGTCAATCAGAATCCCAGCAATAACATATACAGTTGAACTTCCTCAACTCGAATCACCATAGTCCACAAAAAAACTTCAAGTTAGAGAGACTGCCAGTTTTTGAAGGAAATTTGTATGAAATTTGACTGCTATTGCCGACTCAAGAGTTTGAGAGGAGCTGTGGAAGTTCAAGTCTATAAGTATATTGACTGATATAGTCGATAAAAAATTTGTTAATAAAATTAAAATCATAATACATGTTATATGCTGTATATGGGAGTTGGGGTGGTATCGATCACCCAACTTTATCTATTTTTGCCAATAATACATACTATTAATATGCCATATACCAAAAAAGATGCTGCCTGGGTTTCATAAAGTACCTCACATAACTACAATCAGCAATCATATGGAGTAAAGTCACTTGGATGTTATATATATGTTTATTATATGGGGTCTAGGTCAAGTTTTCGCCCAATTTTACCATTTTCTGCACAAAGATACGCTGTTATCAGTAAACTTCACCTGGAAGTTCGAAAGCCGTTGGGTTAGAAAAATGGGGGTTAAGGAAAGTATTGACACGATTTAACACATTTCTGACACACAGGTAAACCATTGATAGGAAAAGATTATGCCTGAATTTCAAAGCCCTCTATATAACTCGAGTGTAAAATTTAATGTCTAGTTATTGATTTATCGTGGGAGAAGTCATCTTACGATTGCATCCATTTCCACACTGTTGGTAGAAGCTCTTATAATGTTTGTGCTGAACGAATTTGGTTATTATAGCTTTAGTAGTACAGGAGACAGCTATATTCAACTTATTAGAGGGCGAGGCCACACCCATTTTTTCGAAGTTTACAGCCCACAAGTGCCTTGCTACTGCCAATTTTTCTTATCAAAGCGAATACTAAATTCCTTGGTGAATACTTTAGTTCTTACATACATACATACTATGTACATCAGATTGCCTTTGAGGCAACACTTTTTCCTCAGACAATTCCTTGGCCGTCTGCCAGCCATTTTAATTAATTTCTGAAAAAGTCTGAACACTTTGTGTATAAATTGAAATCAGTTTGGCAAAATTTCTTTTATTAAAACGAGACTTACTTAAAAAGTACCCGCAATACAGCAGCCCAACAAATAATCGCTCATTTTGTATTCTCTGCGTCTACGACCCGGCTCACACGCACGACTGACTTTGTTGATAGATAGGCGGCGTCGCTGTTTTGACTTGTTGTTGTTTTTTCTGCTGATTATTATATTTCTTTTGAAGCCCGCATTACTGCGCTTTATAGCTGCGCAGTATGCGTACCCTAATTATGTGCAACCTTTTTTGAGTCGGGTCAGCACGTCGCGGCCGCAACACATATTGAGCCCGTAATTATTGCTGTGTGTGACCTGCAATTGTCAGACAAATAAACTTATTTGCTTTATGTGACTTTTATATGAATTATTTCTACGCATTACCGTTGTATTTTTGTATATAACAACAACAAATGTCGTGCAGAGTGTGTGATGCTGCTGTCAAGTTGACAGTTGACGTATTGCCCACACCCAATTGGTCGTGTGGTGAAATTAAATAATTAAAATATTGTGTGGCGGCAATTTGTATGAATTGTTTGGCTTTCATTATTTGTTTTCCTACAAATATTTAATTGACGATTGCAACGTGATTGGAAAATTAAAATAAAATGAATTTTAATGAAATTGAATATCAATGGCAATATTAAAAGAACTCGTAGCAGTTATATATTGCAGCAGAAGCGGTAAGTGCCAAAAAACTTGCTCAGAAGGGTCAGAAAGGGAAGAAATGCATTGCTTTGTTATTTGAGAATAAATGAAGTTGTCCTAATCAGGAACTCGCCTCGGAACATTCATTCTGAAATAAGTTTCTCTCGAGCATAAAATGTTTTAACTTTAATCACGCAGCACTAGAACTCTAACAACTATTGAAAGGTGGACCTTACTGAGAGCGAAAATTTCTCTAGACGTCCTACAATTTGCACTTTTCAGAAGCACCTTGCGACTGCTCAGCTGCTGTCCGCAGTTTTTAAGACTGAAGTACCTTTCCTAGTAAGGTAGTCAGCCGTATAGTTTCCTGAAATACCGCTACCCGTTACCAAACATGAAGAGTTAAGTCATTCTTCCACTAATCTTGATCACATAGTCAGAGAATTCAATGCTAACATCGCTGCCGTACTATCGAAATGGATAGTCCCCACTCTGAAAAAGGCTGCACTCCGGAGCAGTAGACACACTGCTACCTTCATGGCCACCGCCACCACTGAGCAGACGTTGTAGTCTGGAAGCTTGAAATTGTAGCTAATGGAAAGTTCTTCCATTAATTCTCCCTGCAAGCTTTCATCCACCCCTAAGGAAAACACACCGCCGGTTCTCTGTAAGGAGTTACTTTAGCTTAAATTTTCTCTAGCTGGAGAGTTTCTCATATTTCAGACAGATGTTCGCAGATACTTGTATGACACTACCTGTTGATACCGATAAAACCGATATTTGAAATAATGGTTATCTTTATAGATTTCGTCTCTATCGGAATTTGAACCAATCTGTGTTCATATAGTAGTCACTTCCTCATCATTCACGGTTACAGAACTTCTTCTTGGAATCATATTGCATCTGGAGTTTTAGAATGCTGGGTTCTCTTGATATCGTAAAAAACTTTAATGACTAAGTTAGACCCTCTTCGAATTTTCAAATTACCTGTATGTGTTGTTTGTGACAGCGAAATTGTCATACTCCAAGGAAACTTCTTTCACATTCAAAATCACGTTTAAAAAGTCCATCAGATTGACTGAAATTTAGCACCAAATGAATAACTCTGGCTCTACAATATTACTTGATAGCTTCAAGAATGGGACAGGTGAAATTAATTTTATTGGAAATAAAAGCTCCGAAGCTCAGGATACTCATTATGACGAGTAATGATTGAGTAAAATCTTATAGGTTTTTATTTTCATCTTCATCTGCGGTATTCGCTTTCTCTCGAAAACTCGAAACGCCATCTCATCAGATGTTGTCATCGTCCTGCAGAGGCACCATATAACATAGTAAGGGATGATGAGAGACTTGTTCGTTGAGAGAGGACTTTACTTCTCAATTGTCTATTTTGGTATTGCTCAACGTTAGTTTACAAATCCGTATTAGTTTTGTGAAGATACCAAATTCAGGCAAAGCGGCATAAAGGCAGCTCCTTTTCGAGGTGTCAAAAGCAGCTTTGACATCAACGTAGGTAGGTGTGTGTGTGTCGATACTCTTTTTATGGGTCATTTCCTAGATTTGATGCATGGTGAAAATCTAGTCCGTTGTTGATTTTCCAGGCCTAAAGCCACACTATTAAGGTCTAATCAGTTTGTTGACGATGGGGATTTAATCTTTCACATAATACGCTCGATAGAACCTTTTATGTGATGTTGAAGAGTCTTATCCCACGGTAGTTGGCGCAGAATGTGGTGTCCCTCTTTTTATAGATTGGGGAGAGCACACTTGAATTCCAATCGTCGAGCTTGCTTTCGTCCGATGATATTTCACAATCAAGCTGTTGCATGCTCCTTATTAATTCTCCGCTGCCGCATATGAAAAGCTCGGCCTGTAATTCAACGACCCCCGCCGCTTTGTTGTTCTTCAGACGGATACTCGTAATTGCTATTCAAACTTGTCCATGGTCGGGCAATGGAACATCTGCTTCATCTTCATCGTTTGGGGAATCGGGTTCAACATCGCTAGGTGCCATTCAGCAGGCTATAGAAGTGTTTCCTCCATTATTTCAGTATGCTCTGAGCATCAGTCACGAGATCACCTCTTGGGATTCTATAAGAGTAAATATGGATATAAACTTATTAAAAAAACATGTTAAGTTGAACGCTTATAGAGCATATGTTCTCGTTCTCCATGTATGAGTAAGCTGTGTCGAAAGATCGCTAAGTAGACTATTTTAACTTACGAAACATCTCTTTCCCCTAGGATAATAGCAAATAGCACAGTTTTGGGTAAAGCTTCAATTTCTTTAATCTACATAAACATCTGTCTTCGCCAAGAAGGTAAAATCAGGTAGAGGAAAAGAGTGTTCTTTTTATTTGATACCCTTGAATATGGTATTCTACGAACTTTTCGATAATATATATATATACAACAGTAATACCTTGTCCCTTCTCCGATACTGACTCAAACTTTCCAGGTTAAATATTTAAATGAGCTGCGAAGATGAAGCGAACAAACTTTAACGACAAAATTTTGCATAAAGCGAAAAATATTCCCCTCCATCATTCTCATCCATATTTACTTGTACACAGAAGAGTACTTCCGTCTTTTGTCCCTCCTCAACAAAAGAACACACAACGCTTGTAAATATTTAAGCTAATTTTATTAATGCCAGCAATTTATTTCGTCAGCGCCAAACAACTGCAATAACAGCCCCTTGCAGCAGCTGTCTGCAATTGTGGGAGCGCGTATGGAGTAACGGAACTCTGCGCGTTGCCAATACACGTGGTGTACTTCGGAAGAAAGGAAAATATCGCTGCAATATTTTCGCTTCGCAGGCAATTAAATATGAAATATGATTAAGGAGTCACAGGAAGAAGAAGAAGAAGAAGAAACGTAAGAAGAAACAGAATTTAAGGGGGAAGAAAGTAAATAACTCGAACACAACTGTAAAGTGTTGAGGCAAAGAAAATGCAAAAACAATTACTGAGCTCTCCATTCCACCACACAACCAGTGGTGAAGAAGGGTGAAGTGGGTAATCGAGTGGCTAAATGAGGTGCAAATGAGTTTGATAAACGCCATGAAGACGAACGCAGCTGTGCACTGCTACGTGTATGTGTAAGTGTATGTAATTTATATAAAAACGAAAACATTTTTGGCACCGGAAGGTACTTTCAGAAGTATGTAAGGGGTAAGTTGTAGTGCTGTCATTTGCTTATTTGTTTTTGTTGGTGGAGAGGGGTTTCAACTCTGTGTAATTTAGTTGAAATAGTTAACTAAATTGTTGATTAGAATATTAAGTGCATATACTATATATGTACACATATGTACATATTAATTTTGGTAGGTAAGGGTGGTCTGGTAAGTTCGTGGGCCACAATTAAATATGTTAGACCAGTTTTGAGTTTTAGTGAAGCTAGATGGAGTTCCGTAGTACATGAGAAGGAGTGATCCTTCAGGATGCCAGTGCTTGGCGCGATTGCAATAGGCTTTACTAACGATTCATCTTCCAGTGTCACACACGGTGTGTTTCCCAAATGATTGAACGGTCACCTTGTTACTGCGGAACAAGTGCATAGGAGATTCTTTCACTGGTGCGTTGCCCTTGACATTATCTTGTCAGCTTAACAGTAATCTCGATCTGTCAGTACCATTCTACAAGCGTATGCCGCCGGAGAACTGTGACCAATGAGTATGCCATCCTTGTTCCTTATATTTTCTATCATGAGTGAAATTTAGGTATTTTTGATCTACCGCCTTGCACATGACCTTTACAGTGTAACATCTTGATGGATCATTCCATTTAATTTTAACCTTCATTGCCATGTTATTGTCCAGATCGCTGTAAAAATATGGGTTTATAAAACTCGGTCGCGTTATCGGCGGGCAGCCATACGCCACTCTTTGAAATCTCGTCCACTATCCCATTGCCAGCGATGCCTTTGTAGCCTGACATCTAGTAGAATTGAAGTCGCTTGTTTATGGCGACATTTTTCACTGCCGCCCTGCTTCTCAAGACACTTCTGACCGACATACGGTGATCGATTACTGCGTTCAGTTCTGCTTGACTTTCTACATAGATGTTGACTCTGGTATCGCCTGTGGATGCATTAAAGGCAGGCTTCGCACCTTGACCAATAGCAAATACTCTGCTTTAAATATACTGGAGTGATACGGCAACTTAAAGGCACTAACTTCAATACCCGATGTTGGAATGGTGCTTGGAGTGGAGTGGTTCTCGGATATCCCGAGCGAGCCTGTAAACCCTTTCCATTAGCTTTCGGTAGGTGGATTTCCGTACATCAGAACTACAGTCATACTACAACAACGTAGAGCAGAATTGGTCTCACAAAAGCTGACTAGAACCAGTACATGAGAGATGGAGTAAGCCCCCTGACTGTACCAAGCATCTGGCTACAAGCATGTAATGCATTGCTAGCTGATCATAGTAATGTTAAATATAAGTAGACACTTACCCGTTATAAAGATGGCAATGCCGTTCGCACATGTCATTGTCGTAGGGGTTTTTTCGTCTAAGTTCCTTAATAGTTTACATAGGATGACTTTCCTGGTAGTTTTAGCGTCGTTCTATTGTGTGCTTATACTTCTAGAGATCAAAACCCAGAAATTTCAAATCGAATGGGGAATGTTTGTTATCATTCGAAAGAACATTATTTAGTATTTATTTTTAAAGATTATCTTTTTCAAATGTTAGGTCCAATTTTTGATAAGTCGTTCAAGCATTTCGACTGTTATTTAGCTCATTCGCCCAGTGGTATTTTGTTACAAAGCCTGAATCGAAGCCGGATTGTCCGCATAGACTTTGGACACACACATTCCTACGGGACAAAGCCTAACGGTGTGATATCACACGATCTTGGTGGCCAAACGACCGGCTCAAAACGTCGAATTCTCCCCACCTAAATGTTCTATCAATAAATCTATTGATTGATGTGATGTGTGGAAAGTGGTGCTGACTTGTAGAAACCAAATGTCACCGAGATCACGAGTTTCAATTTCAGGCATAAAATAGTGTATTACCATAGCGAGATACCGGCCGCCGTTGATGGTTATATTCTCACCGACATCATTTTTGAAGAAATCATTGAACCGATGATTCCACCGGCCAAAAAAAACCCACCAAACCAATGTTTTCTGTTTTTTTTTTGGATGAAATAGTACATAGCTTTAGAATCTTTTCGGGTTGTTCTACGTCGCAAATTTGTTGCATACTCATTTAACCAGGAATGGACCTCATTAATGAACAAAATTAGGATCGGATCTTCTTGGACCTTTTCAAGAGCCTATAGAGCCATTATTTTGGACGTTTTCGATATAAGATATTGACGTAAAATGTCGTTCAATACGTAGGTCAGAGCTGCTGCGAATGGCGCCAAATCGACTCTCCACGGTCTTGGTGAACACTCTCAACTACGACTGCTATATTTTCCTTAATACTTCCTGGACGTGGACTATTCGGTCGAATATTATCCAATAATGAATGCTGGGTCTCAACATGGGTGATAGTGTTCTGAATAGTACGTTCAGTAAGTCGGTCTGTCAAAAAAAGGCTATTGAAAAAAGTACCTCTACATGGATCACCCCTATAACACGCAAAGGGAACTAAATAAGCACAGCTGGATTTATCCAACAATTTCTAGTGCTTATATGAATAACAGGTAGCTCAATTTGCTGTTACTTTTATTAATTTAAATACAGAAAGATCGCTATTTAATTGTTGTTTGAAGCCAAAATGCAAATTTTCAAATCCAAAAGCCAAATTTTCTCGCTTCTGTTCCGTTTTAAGTGTTGGAATATAATATACACCATCATAAAGCAGCCAAGGTTTTATTCTGTACTCAATGCAATATCCAGTTGCAAACTCTTTAGTAAACTTCTGCGGTCTTTGCTGGCAGAAAATCGATGAAAAATTTAATATTGTCAAACAATTTTTTATATATAAATACGTCTATATATCTATATGTATATATATATCGATTTGTTACGAGTATTATATGTATTTCCTCAATGGAATTTAAATTGCGAACATTTCAAGTGTTTTCTCACATTTCCAGACTCTGCACGTTTTATTTTTTCACTTTCGCCAAGTGTAGCATACTTTTCAGCTTATTGATGTCTGCTTGCAACAAAGTTTTTGCAGACTTTCACTTGCATACAGTGCAAAGATAACAAATAAATATGATAAACGAGGGGAAAACGAGCGGAAAAGAGTGAAAAGAACATATTTAAAAGAAACTCTCGCACAACAGCGCTGTCACATGATATATAAATGCGCCAAGTGCGGGTGGTGGCAAAGGCGCGCGGCGGCCTGTAGCAGGAATTTGCATAACTGATTTACTTGTTCATGTTTTTTTTGATTTTGTGTTGCGACTGCCATGGAATTTTGCGGTGATTTTTCAACAATTCTCAAAGCCGTTGCAACGCTATCATTGTTGTTGTTGCTGTTACTTCGGTTGCGCGTTTCGCTGGCGCTGTCTGACACGTGTCAGCCACATTTTGATATATGCAAGTTGCGCCGCGAAACTTTTGCCTTATCAGTTTACACAATCCCCTCCCGCCCACACTTTATTTTACAATTCTTTGTATGTCGGTATGACCGATATGGTGCAACTGGTGGTTTCCTCCCATAAGTATTAATGGTAGATTTTGCTACTGCTTTTAAGGCTTAAAGTTGCGGCTACCTTTGAAGAACTAGTGCACTTCGAGGCAAATATTGTCTTTTACACTGCAACTTAACTTGGGTTATCAGAACATCTGACTTCGCAAACATGATATAATACTGACCGGAATGAAAAATGTAAAAGGCTTCCTCTGTATCTATATACCTATTTCATTCTTTATATCACCTTTGGAGTCTTAAACAGAAGCCACTTCGTTATCTGTTTCACTCTGAGAGCTCAGGATTCCTATTGCTTTCAAAGTTCACTACCCAATTAGCACTTAATTATGAAAGGAAACTTAAAATTAAAATGGAATTTAAACTTAAAGTACCCAGTACCTTGTCTTCGAAACCTTTATAACTCTAGTATGTATAGTATATCACCAGAAGACCTCAAAAGGCTGGTCATGGTGAAAAAATCTCTACTAATAAGCCCAAAATTTTGGTAACATTACATCAGGTACACTTCGTTACTAACCTTTGGCAATGGACAGAACTTGAACTAATATCTTAGTTAAACTACCGATGCCTTGGAACACTGCCGATGGAACGTCTGATGAGAATTCAAGGTTCTCGATAACTATACAAAATACTGACTAAACCAATTTTTCCTATGATTTCATTCTCAGATTCAGATTCTTCGAAAACATACTCAAAGCACCTAGAATGTATTACTGCCGATTGAACGCCTGATGTAACCTTAAGGCTCTCGATGACTATACCACACACTTACTAAACCAATTTATCCTATAATTCCAAAGCTCTTCAGATTCTTCGAAAACATACTCAAAGCACTTAGAACTATACTAAGTACATAACATAGTAACATCGAGAAAATTTTATTGGGAACCCTGCCAACCGCAAAATATGCCTAAGGTTCCAACGATCTACATCAGATTTGAAACCTATGCAGATAATATTTGGATAAATGCTATCAAAGCCTCATCAACAAACCATAGATTGCGCGTAACCCGTCGCAAAATATTAGTTTTTCATTAAGGTTTTCCAATTTGCTGAGATTTCACTAATTTTATCTTGAGATATAATTATGGATTAGTATCGTCTCAATTGGTGCGACAGAAAATAAAAAAAACTGAACTCATTGGTGGTACTCTTAGCTCCGAACTTTTTGTACGAACTCAGTCAAGTCTAAGAGACCAGTGGAATAATATAAGGCGTAAGCTATTCCCATGCCTGCCGGGTCTACGTAACCGTAACGGATCCAGATTTTAACTGGTCAAAACTGTCAATTCGCAGAGTTCTGCCGCTACAATAACAACGACGCGAAAGCAAAGGTTTTTTAGAAGTAAAGTTAATCTTCTAATCAGTTCTTATATCAGATTTTTCTTATGTTATCAAACTAGCTATGTTTATTCGGCTATACTCGTATTCTTCTATACCGCAGACGATGATCCTACTTGTTCTAGTATGCTGGTTCCGTGAGGCAACTTATGCATTAGAATACAAGATACATAGTGCCTCCGCCTATCCAGTAGGGAAAAAAGAATTTTTTCAATAGAAAATTGAAAAACTAGGTCTTTAATATGCGGATCTTAAGTTAAAAATTAGTGTAGCAAACGATCCCAAAAGGGATCTAGTAACTAAAATTATCCCAGAATTTTAAGGTTGAGTCATAACGTTATGCCAATTCCGTGCATAGTTGAAAGCTAAGATATCGAGTTCAGTATACTTTCGGATTTCTAGAAAAGATTGACAGGTTTCAAAGCAACCACATTGAATGAAATCATAAAAGTGATGTTTCAAACGATCTCCAAAGCAATCTAGTATCTATCTACCATCCCAGAATTTCTTGGATGGGTCCCAAAATAATGCAACTTCCATTCATAGTTGAAAATAGAGGCCTCGAGCTCAATTTGACAGCCTCCAACTTTTGGAGTTGCTAGTAAAGATTGTCATATTTCCAACACTTAATTTTAAATGTATAGAATTTAAGTGCTTGAGCATTGGTGTGTAGAGTGGTACTCCAAATGACGAAGTGCTTCGGATAAGGGTAATATCCATTTTAAATGAACTTTTCTAGTCGTCTCATAGGTCATAATTTTCAACCACGGATGCCAATCTTTGTAGAAAACTGCTTTATTCTTTATTTTTGCTAAAGAAAGTTGCAAAGTTGCAAAAAACCAAGTGATATTCTACTAAAGTGCAAGCATATATCCAGAGACCCATTTACATATACGTTCATACATATATGATAGCTGTATTCATAAATATATTGATTATTTGTTTTTGCTCTTTTACTTTTTAGTGAGTGACTCCTAAGCACCACGTGGTTGTCATTATAACTTAATTAAATTGCGGTCACGAGCGCGCTGAGTTGCCTAGCAAACACACATACACACCCACAAAAGCGTTTAGGTACAGTGTGAGCCATTATTCTACGTACAACCAAAGCTGGTGGTCAAAGTTGGGTAGCAAAGTGAAGTGGCCAGAAATTATTCATCAAAAATTTTTAGTCGAAATTCGCAAAGCTCGTGCTCTCATGCTCTCTTCCATGAGCTGTGTTCATGCCTGTGTTTGTGTTAGTCTGTTTGTATGTTAGCAAACGGCTAAGTTTCGGTTTTAGCACAGATTATTATATTAGTTTATGTAATACTGTCAAACTAAGTGAAAATTAATTATTTTTGGTAGCGGGAAATTTGCGACAAAAAGTTACTTTTTTCCACAATTAAATAAGTTTTAATTTTGCACAAGTGAATTGCACAATTAATGTGAGGTGGTTGAGTTTTCATATTAAAACGACACTCAAGTGGTTTAGCGGAAAAACTGCATTATGGAGTGAAATGAAATGATTTTTTGTTTCTGATACGGAATTTTGCCAGTTTTTCGTTGTATTTGAGAGAATTTAAATAAAGTTAAGGTCAAATTGGAACATATTTCGTATTTAGATAATTTTTAATAATTAAATATATATTATACAAACATATTACAGGTCATCCAAGTAGAGGTTCCTTATTCAATAGCCTTTTTTTGACAGAACAGGCATGAGTCGACATCGCTTAGCTCTATGGGCCCTGAAAGAGTTCCAAGAAGATCCGACGTTTTCGAGCCAAATTTTGTTCAGCGATGAAGTTCATTTCTGGCTCAATGCAAAGTAAACAAGCAAAGTTGCCACATTTGGAACGAAGGACAACTTGAAGAGATTCAAAAGCTGCCATTTCATCCAGAGAAACAACGGTTTAATGTGCGTTGTGGGCCGATACGAGTATTTCTTAAAATTATGCCGCTGAAAACGTAACCTTCAATAGCACCGGTTATAGCGCCGTGAAAACCGACTATTTGATAGCTGAACTCGTCATCTCGGCGACAATTTTTTTTCAAAAAGACCGCACCATTCAATGGATTTATTGAGAGAACACTTCGGTGAGCAGATAATTTCACGTTTTGGGCCGATCGATAGCCACCAAGTTCTTGTGATATCACAACGATAAACTTTTTTCTGTGGCGATATATAAAGTCCAAAGTCTATGCGGACAATCCCGCTTCGATTCAGGTCTTGGAACAAAACTTTAGGTGTGTCCTCTTCCAGTTACCAGTCGGAATGCTTGAACGAGTCATCGAAAGTTGGACTCAACGGATGGACCTGAGACGCAGCTAAGGCTAATATTTGAAAGAGGTAATCTTCAAAATATAAATAGCAAAGATTGTTCTATCGAATTATAATAAACATTCCTCATTAAATGTTAAGTTTCAATGTTTTTTCTTTAAAAAACTAGAGAACAGCGAAATAAATAACTCTTTACAATATCTTATTATGAAAAATTAAGATAAAATTATAGAATCGAATAAAGATGAAAAATAGTTGCACCATATGTATAAATGTTTTACAATCGAACCGAATATCTGCTGAATATATATCTTATAAAATGAAAGTAGATTTTATTATTATTCAATATATAGGGACGGGACTATACGCCGCGGATTTTGAAATATGTCTGTCTTTATCCTTCCGTTTACCAAACTCATCTGTGGGGTTCTTCTCAATAACAACGGGAGGACTGACAGGGATCTTGCTCACAGGAACATTTTAAAGACGAAAACAGACAAGTTGACGAAATCAGGAGCCTCTCTAGACCCACTCTAGGCAAAGACCATGTCCGCTTGGAACGATCAAGAGAGAACTCAATACACAGTTTGTACAAATATGTGGCTATTAGTTCTACGCTTTTCCTCTAAATTTTTTTACTGATATTCCTGAAAATAGGATCCAATAAAAAAAACTACTACGTTACTGCAAAGGTCGCAAAGTTCTGAAAGCTGAACGCCGTTTTCATGAAACAGAAATGATCTCAAAATAAGTATATATCAAGAGCCACTTGATGGATAAAAAAAGTGAATCGTTTAGCGGTTACATAACACCTAGAGACACAATTTAAGGCAAGCCGGAGTATATAATTCTTATTCTTTATATCTTTTAGCCACCGCTTACCCGGTTACAGCGGAGTTTATAGCAGCAAACTGTTTCATTTGGTCTAAGACCGGAAGTCGTGAGCTGTTTGAGCCACATGTAAAAGAGCTTTCCTCACTTCTGTGAACTTCTACATATGACTTCATTCTTCAATTGCATCTTCCAAATATAGATCATTACAAGTTCACTAAACGTATCTAAATACATATCGCCTTCCAACATTTCATTTTGCAATCAAGCATCCAAAAGCTCAAATGAACTTCATGGGCTGAAGATCATTAAACAATAATCGATGAATGTCACCGCACAGAATATTTTTGTTGTTTCCGCTTGACCAGGAAATTAAATAACAAATCGAACGCTCAAGTTTTAATGATTTATCACACAACTCTTCTCGATATACTCGGTTGAGTCTCGCGAATTTCTTCAGCTGTTGTCTGTCAGCGCTGAACTCCTATACATTCTTAAAAAGGAAGATACAAAATCCATACAGGCAGACCGAACTTCTGAAAACTCGAGCCGATTTTAAGAAACTCTCTCTACAGCGAGCCTTTCTTGTGAGTTTTATATTAAAGAAGCTCTCCGGCAAAATTTTATCTAACTAATTTTATTTTTCAGCGAAATGTTGCCAATTTGTTGAGTAAAAAGATTTAATTACTAAAGTTCGTCGAGTTTATCAACGTTGGCTCTCTTCCTCCTCTATATCTTTTGCTATGCCCATCATTTCACTTTAATAAACACAAATTAGAATTGATTGGCTTCCTTTTCAAAATACTTTGTTTCCACTTATGTACTCCTACTTAGTATAACGCCACCCACTAAATAAGTCAATTTCCCACCCCTCCAACCACGCCAACAACGCTGGTTACAATCCTTTGTCAGACATTATACTGCATCCTGTGAGTCTTTGCCAAGCGCTGACGTCTACTTTGAAGAAGCACATTAAATGCTCTGCTATCTGTGATAGCTTTGCTTTACCGCCAACAACAACAACAACAACCAAATAACAACAAAAGTGACAGTTAAACTGAATAATGCCAGCGACGAGCCAACAGCAACGTTCCTCAGCATCTGTCGCATACTTATTAATCTTCGAGTAGCAGCTTACGCTCGGCACCACTATCGTTGAATTGTCGTATCCTGTCGCTGCAGGATATGCATTTCTCAGTGTTGGCACGCGCACTCACGCATTTGCTCCAATTTACATTGTCAGCGGACGTGATTCTACCAGAGTTACTGCAACGTCGGTGTATTGATGACACTTGAGCGCAACTGGAGACTAGAGTTGCAGTGAGGTGGAGGGGAAGTGGAGTGTTGAGAACGAAAGACAGGAACATAAGCAGTGGCATACCTATATGAGTATGTATGTATAGATAGAAGTACATCTTAAATAGTTTGAAAGAAACACCTCAACGTCTCAATGGAGTCTTTGGTGTGATTGCATTTGAGAAAGAGTAAACGAGTTTTAAGCGAACACATACTCGAGTTTTGTTGTTATATGAAGTGACATAAGTAAGCTGCAAAATTGTTACGCTCAGAGTAACATAGGTTTTGTGGCAACTAGAGTCCAAGAAGTCGTGTGCCCGAAGCAAAACTTATTTAAAACTGCTTAGAATTATTCGATTTAAGGGTCCAGATTTGCACGCAGACCCTCTCTAACCGAATGGACAAGTCCAGAGGGTCGACCAAAGTAAACAGATAAGATTTATATCTTCCGCTTTCAGTTTCATCCGCCTTCACTTAACTCACAACGAAGTTGGTCGGCATCAGCAAGGCAAACCAGTGTACTTGGATGGCCGCATGATACGATGCGGATTTTCCAGTTAGAGAAAAATGTGACAGCGATAAAGATATTTTTAGCCGTGATTTCCTTATTTGGTGGATCAAGGTCGAATCTATATTAAAGAAAATGATATTTGTTTCCAAATGGCTGTTCCACGGCAAGAAATTGATGAGGTAGTATTCGTTCTTCTTCCTCTTTACTGACGTAGACACCGGTTCCCCGATTACAGCCGAGTTTACAACAGCGCGGCAGTCGTTCTTCCTTTTCACTATTTGACGCCAATTATAGATTCCAAGCGTAGACAGGTCCTTCTTCATCTGGTTTTTTCAACAGATTGGAGGTCTTCCCCTTTCTCCGCTTCATCCAGCCGGGATTGCGACGAATACTCCCTGAGTTGGGATGTTATTATCCATTCGAACGACACTAGCTAACCAGCGTAGCCGCTGTCTCTTAATTCGCTGAATTATGTCAATGTTGTCACATATCTCATATAGTACAGCTCATCATTCCATCGATTGCGGTGTTCGCCGTTGCCAATGCAAAAAGAACCATAAATCTTCCGAATACCTATCTCACGAAAACTCGTAACGCCGACTCATCAAATATTGTCAATAGATTGAAGAAGTGGCACGGTAGAGAGACGTCTTGCCTGAAACCTCGTTTAGTATCAAACGGCTCGGTTAGATTCTTACCGATCCTGACGGAGCTCTTGACATTTCTCAATGTCAGCTTACACAGCCGGGCCAAGCTTTTTTGGCAGTTTGCCAGTCGGAATGAAGCATAGAACCAGTAAAACGCAGTTGTTGAGTGAGAATATTCTTCCGCCTCGACTGTTCTTCGGAGCGTGCGCGCACCGATTGGATTCGGTAGATGGCGTTCCTAGCTAACGAACGAGTTGTCTCCAAGAAACTGAAGAGTCTGGGCAAACATTTTCGTACGACGTCTTTCTTTGACTGATACAGTCCGAAAAAGCAGCGTTCGTTTGAGCAGAGGTACGCGGTTAAATTCTGTGTTAAACTCATTAAATCTGCGACAGAGACGTTTGATATGATCAAGCAGGCTTACCCAGATGTTGCTTTAGCAAGATGTGGTGTGTTTCGGTGGCACCAGGTCTTTATGGAAGACCGGGAAGAGGTCGCTGATGAATGAGAAAATTCTAAGTAAAAATGATGCTCATTGTCTTTTTTGAGGTCAAAGGCATCGTGCACCATGAATTTGTTCCTCCTGGATAAACCGTCAACACGTCCACCTTTACGTCGAAGTCCTCAAGAGACTCAAACAAAGGGTTAATCAGTTCCGACAAGAGATCGCAGCCGATTAGAAGTTGCACCACGACAACGCCCCGGCTAACACCGTCTTACTTATGAACAGCTAACCAAGACTGGCATCCCAACGCTTTCGTAGCCGCCCTACAGCCTAGATGTGGCCGCCCGGACTTTTTTGTTTCCTTGTCTGAAAAGGCCGAGGCAAGAATTTTGAGACGACAGAGGGGACCCAAGCAGCATCTACATCGGCTCTCAAGGCTATTTCGGAGAACGCCCTCCTTGACGCCTTCAGTGTTTGGAAATCGCAGAGCAGGCAGAGCTGCATCCATAATGAGCCAATTTTAAAATAAAAAAAAAGAATGTGACGATTGGTTCAATCAATTTTTTAAACCGACTCAATACTATGGATTTCCGGACGAACCCTGTGCTTAAGACGTAAAACAGCAAAAAGTGTACTTCTCAACTTGGCGGTGACCTACTATTTCTTACCAGAATAGACACAACGGTTTCAACTTTAACTGGTAGAACTCATCAGAAACATTCTTCCCTTTTCGGGTGAACGTGCCAGAACTCATAATCATATCAATGACATATCGGATCGCTTCAGACGAAGCTCAACGACGAATTTGACACGTTTAATCCATCTGAGATAAGTCTGATATCTAACCATTTCAGCAGTTGGGGCTTAATTTGTCACCTAGTTCTTTTCTTCAGTATCCAAATTGGAATGTGGACTCCATTGTATAAAACACGAACGCTGTCCATTACTCCGTTCCTTTCTTCAACAATCTCGACTTTTCAAACCTTTCTCATTTTACTGTAAACTTCTTCGGCATTTGAGTGAAGGAAAAGTAAATCTTGGTCGTTTATAAAAGGCATTATTATGTCTACATGTCTCCACACACTCATTGGTGCTCACTCGCGCATGGATTGAACTTTCAGCAAAGCGAGCCGTATACATGTAATAAAAATAATTCAAAGTTTTCTTTATGTTCCCACATACGAGTATGAGTGACGATATACACGATTGTATGTATTATGTAATAACTTTTTTCGCAAATTCCTCGAATGGGATTAATTTCGTTTTAAGAAGTTTGCTAAGGCAGCTGCCGTCATCGTCGCAAATGTAATGAGAAAAGTTTCGTAATTGTTATTGGCATACAATTATTGAGATTTCGTGAGCGAACCAATTATGGTGAAAGCGAAATTCGATATAAAATATGACTAATACGTATGTTTAAGAGTGCGGTTTTATTTTGCCACAAATCGTATGTAAGCGGTCGTAACCGAGTCGAGGAATGTGGGCTCATAAAGTAATTAAATTAACTGATAAGTGCAATAAACATTCAAAAAGAAATTAAAGAAAATTGCTCAATTTAGCATGAGAGCTTCTAATAATTTCGATGGCAAACATTTGTAATATGTTGAGTTACCCACGGAATGTTAGGGTCATCTTCTTCTGGCTGGGCTCCACAACATTACCTTAAACTAAGGCATTCCGCTACTTTGGCTGTGAAATGTCTGCGTCGTCTTCTGCTTGGTTAGCTTTCAAACCAATCTTAAAGATAAGTTTTACTCTAACTTGCCTGTCAATTTTAAGGAATCTTACATACTTAGAACACTGGGAATGCCTTTTCTCACAACTAGGTTTCATACTGCTTCTTACACAACGTAATCTCCAAATTCCATGACAACTTTTAGAGCCGATAAGTTCGAACAATATCTGATAGACAATGCAGTAACACACCCATCCTGGAGGGTCTTTATAAAAATTAGGTTCAACAAACTAGAAAGCTATTACGATTAAACAAATTTATCTAATCTGAAAACTAAAAATTATGAAACCAAATAAGTCAACCTTTACGAGTATTACTATCTCACCATCGCAGCTGAGTGCGAGTTTTTCTGAATGCTCTCTGAGCTGAAGTGTTTGAACAAAGAGTTGAGGAATTGCGTAGAACTTCGTGCCAGTTTAGTAAGCCGAGAAACTTATGAGGAGTCAGTTGTGTTTATCGAGTCTACCGCCTTCCGTTATTTTATTGACCCGTACTAGAGCGGACAGGTCATCTACACTTCATATCAACGATCATGGAAGATATTGTACAAGATTTGTCCGGAAAGTAATAGGACAAATTTTCTTCCGCTTCTTGCTAAAGCAACATCTGGGTAAGCCTGAAAATGAAAAATGGTAAAATTAACTTAACAATGGATTTAGGATTACAAAACTTCTCACACTCTACACTAATACACTAAAAGGTATATCAATGGCTGGAATGGTTAGACTACTAGAAGCATAAAGGGGTAGCCGGCAATGAGCTGGCAGACGAACTAGCCGAACTGAAGTTGTTCCGCACGGAGGAGAGAGTTGGCAGCAGGTAGGAAGAATGCACAACGCCAAGCTATTTACTACTGAGATGTTACAACCTTGCAAGACTTAGAGATATGATCAACCTCCCCCGGTGGAAATTCCATCTCCTTGTCACGATCTATACAGGGCACTACAGGCTCAGGAGGCACTTGTTCAATATAGGTATTGTCTCTTTTGCAAACTGCGGTTTTACGACATGGAAACGAAACTGCAGAACATCTGATTCCGGATTGCATGAAACAGGCTCGTGGCCTTAGGATCGCACCCAACAAGCTCCTTATAAATTATTCAGAGCGCTGGAAATTTGTAATCATATGTGATAGAGGAGAGGCCAAATAGAAAATAGATCGCATTGGAAAACCGCAACTATTTTCTATTTACGAGTATCTACGTGAACTTTGTAATATACTTAAGAAAGTATCCGACAACATAAATATGTCCACACTTTGAGAATATAGTCATCATATGTTTTCATGTGGCTCCATCAGATAACTTACGATCTTATAAATCTAACCACACATCGAAGGAAGTGTAGCCCAAATCCTAGTATAATATATAGCAAGTGAAATACTTACGACAGATCCGTCTTTATTCAACGGCTCTGACGAATTCCAACCGAAAAATTAACGAAACGCGTCGGTACCTGACATCAATCGTCTCAGTTTGCGTCATAAAATACACACAGTCCAAAGTTTTCCTCAACAATAAAAATTCGTAGCACCAAAAAGTTTAGGTTTTTATTTACGATTAGCATAAATAATTCACACTGTTGTGTAAACCTTTTACAAGGTGCCATAAAAAATTTATTCACTATGGAAATGAGCTACTTGTTTAGCGACGAAGTCGACGGCGAAGTGAAGCTTTTGTCAACTGAACAAGTGAATAATAAATTTTTATTGCGGCTGCGGTGTGCCTGAATGGAGGTGTTTGGGTATGGCTGTGCCGTTGGGAATTCATTTTGCACTCATTTAGTGTTTACTGTTATTGCACTTTCGCCACAAATAATGAAAAATTGAAAGCGAAATGCACAATGACGCGCAAATAAAAGGAAAATAATAAAAGCGAGCAAGACAATAGAAGAAAAGTGAGGTGAGATTTTTATTTTTGAGGAATCCATCTTTTGCTCTATTAAGAAAGGGTGCGAACGTTGTAATCGCGTCTAAAAAGAGCAACATTTTAGTGAAGTTCTAATAATAAGCGCGTCGGTCTGTCATTACTTTTCGATATGGTGACGAAATATAAGCCGAAATATAGACCGTAAGTACTCGAGTTGCCTCGGCGTGTCGCATTGTATCCGAATCCGCAGTGCTAGTTGAGCCGTTAGTCATAGAACTACTCTGAAAAGAGCAACGCAAGTACTCGAAAGATTGTGAAAACGAGTCAAGAGGGTGCGCCCAGACATCGCTCGTAACTGGATCCTTCATCACGACAACGCGCCGTGCCACACCGCCCTCAGCGTGTCCCAGTATTTGGCCTCTAAAGGGATCGCCGTGTTGCAACAGCCGCCTTATTCGCCCGACATGTCACCCTGTGACTTTTTTTTATTTCCTAAAACAAAATCGGTGGTCAAAGGAACCCATTTTGAGTCGATTACGGACATCCAGGCGGCCGTGACGAGGGTACTCGCGGACATCCCAGTCGAAGCGTTCCAGAAATGTTACGAAGCTGGAATCGCTGTATAGCTGCCCAAGGGGACTACTTTGAAGGGGATGGCAGAGTTGTAGAATAATTTTCAAATATACGGTTTTTATGGAATCAGTCTCATTACTTAATTGTCATACCTCGTATAGCCTATAACGACCTACATAAAATCTCACAAGCTGTTTTAATTTGCTTCTAGGAAAACTGATTAGTTTCTAGAACCATTTTGAATAGAACTATCCGTGAAACAGTCTCACTGTCGTTTTTCTCTTTTCGAAGCTCCACTTGTACAGTGTGGGGCTCAAAGCGGTTGCGGTTCTATTGCACTTTTCCGCAGCTTCTTTTTCCAGGAGATCGAATCATGTCAGTAAAATGTTACTTTTCAATTTATATTATTTTCTTTTGGCTTAAGCATCACCCAGTTATTATGATTCAAGATTTTAGCTTTACTAATTAGTTCGAATTGTGGAGTAATGGGGTATAGTTAAGTTTTTGGTAAGCAGTTACAGTTGTAGGACTATACCCAATTTCTGCTATTGGGTTCTTGCCGAGCAACCCGGAAACGAGAGTAATCCTTGTGTAAGATGCGGTAGCCAACCCTTATGGAGCCTGTGGCAACGATTTAAAGAGAGTAAGCTTCCGTTTAAAGATTCGCCGAAGCCTAATTGCAGCGTCTACTTACCAAAAGTGCAGCTGCGAGCGGGAGTCGGTCTTAAAACAAACGACTCGCTATATAAATGTGTATAAAGCCTTCTATCACTCGCCTAGCGACCATGTGTACTGGGTATGGAACCCGCTACGTAGAAACAACAGCCTCGAATGCAATAAAGATGAAGAGGTTCGAATGACAATTACCCTCCTGAAGAACAACAAAGCCGCAGAAGTAAAGAACTGACAATATTCATGCATCAGTTTCTTGGCAAGAAATGGTCGGATGAAATCATGCCTGAGGATTGGAACCTATGTGTGCTCTGCCCAATTGTAAAGGTGCCCCTTACAATCCGCGCTACTTACCATGGGATAAGCTTTAAGGTAGAGAAGGACCTGGCAGCACTCGATATCTCGAATTGGCGCCAAACAGTGAAAAGAAGAAACCACTGGGGTGTTATTTTTAACTCGGCGATAACCAGGTAAGCAGTGTCTGCGCCAGTAAAGAAGAACAAGAAACTCGAATTGTAATATTCTGGCTCTAAAACAGAATTTTTGAATTTCCATCGTAGTAGCTGAATCTATTAATTTATACGTATTCCATAATTAACTGCAGATAATATCTTAGGACACTTTACTACGGTTCCGGTTGACTACTAAATGCAGTGTTCGTGTTATTATGATGACCGTATGTCACTTAACCTTAGTTGCGCACCTCCAGCCCTTAATAGTCCTTAGCAGCTCCAACTTCATAAAATCTCAGTATAGTCTCAGTGTTCCAAATGTGGTAGATAGATTGTAGACCTTTCGGGCTCAATTATGCTTCTGATTTTTCGTTACCAAAAAGGTTCCTAAGAGCGTCAAAGCAAATTATAGTGCAGTTGATCAGAAAGTAAGCTTAAAGCCTTCCAACATTTGTTGACCATGTAGGAATTAATCGTTGGTGACCACAAGGCTAGCAATGACGCCTGGCTATCTCTAGATATGACAGCTTATCTCAACGCAGTTATTCAGTAGAACCCTAATGACCTTCTTTATGTCTAGTATTTCCGCTAAGAAGATGCTTGCTGAGTTTGGTAGACGGATGGAGAGAGATAGAGAGAGAGAGAGTAATCGAGGACCTTGGATTTTGGAACCGTCGTTGGAGTTTGAGATAGTATTCATAATGTAAAATCAATACTTTTTTTGCTTCGTCGTCACCTTCTACTTAAATGTGAGATTAATTAATTTTGGTTCAATTTTGAGTTATGAAACGTTTCGACGATAGTAAGAGTCTAGGGGTTTTGGATGCATTTCAAGAAAAACATTCGCAAGATATAGCTACGTGTATCACTCATTCCCTCGCCGATTTCAATTCAACAATTCATAAAGGATTTATGGTAGTTTAGTTTAGATTTTAATATTAAGTTTGCGCCTCCTAAATTTATTGCCCAAACGAGTCAAGTAATGCCAAAAATAGACAGCACAACCTAACAAACATAAATACCAATATTTTATATTTAAACATGACTGTAGCGACACATTCAATTCTCTGAAGCAATTACAAAGTGCGAGTGATTGGAATTTACGATTAGGTACTAATTTTTATGATTTTAGATTTGCGACACGCGTTTCTTTTTCTATTCCATAAAAAAATAAATTTACATAACCTCAAACTGCGCAAATGGTACGTATAAAATACTGTTTTATGACATGCGCCAAAAAATAATAAAAATATTTCATAGTCTGCGCGGCAAACATTTTGCAATTTGCATAACATTGCCAATTTTTCACAGCAACAATGCCAGTAAAAATACAATAAATATTGTTTAAGAATTCCCATATATTTCGCTCGCGCTAAATTCTAAACACTTTTGCAGCTACGCCGTTCCACTTGTTCAATAATATTATATGCCGTTTCACTTGTTCAATTGTATGCATGTACCGCTATATACCCTGCAATTTGAACGACATAGCAGCATGCCGTGTGCTCGTATATTGACCATTCGCTCACGTGCGAAAAACTGCTAGCAAAATTTATTGTTCAATTTATTTATTTGTCAAATGGTGAGAAAATTTACCGGATGCAACATTGGCAGCAATCGAAGGAGTGTCGAAAAAAGGTTGCGCAGCACAAACTAGATTTACATACCTAGCTACAATGGCAAATGATGCAAAAATCTGTAGCAGACATAAGAATTTCGGGTCAGAAATTTACTCAACGTTTGTTTTTTCTTTTTTTCTTTGCTGCAACTAGAGTTGAAGAAAGTAAGAAAGTAAGGTAACGGTAATGGTAAAACGGAAGTGCTCATGGACTAAGGAAAACAGCAAGTTCGAGCGTTTTTCTACGATTTATTTATGTTTTCCTTTTAGCCTTCAACGCATACTTTGCTCCTTTGATGCCATTGATTGTTTGTGTACGTAAAGTTGCCGTTTTCGGTTGAAATCAGCAAAGTTCGGTGCAAATTTATACACAAATACGTGAAAAAATGCGCCTGCAAAAAGGTTTTGGCAAGTTGCAAATAATGTCGGCAACCAAATATTGAACTGCGAAAGCAAGCAGAAAGCTCCGTAGAAAAACCTAAATGCAAACAACAGCAAAAGGTTGGCGAACGGAGGAAGTGAAATGTTGCGGAGTTACAGCTGTTAATAATTTATTGTTTTTCATTTATGCAGACAGGTTTTTGTACAGAAATTCCTAGGAGCTGAAGTGGAGGCGTATTTATTATCTAAATATTGAAAGTTTCTAAATATAAGATGACAGTCTGGTGTTATGGTACGGAGCCGTCATTTGTGATAGACATAAGACATTAAGGCATTTCAATGCAACTGTTTAAATGAGTTAAGTCCGCTTACAACTCCACCCGTCACCAAAAGGGCTCACCCTAATATGAACCAATGTAATCACCACATCTGGGAACATATGGGAAAACACCATAGTCAACGACACCACACTCGTACGCAACAAAACTCAACGCAAATCCGCTGAGACATCGTATAGTGCCCACCAAAGACGGCAGACTATCGAAGAAAACCCCAATCAGTCCAACCACTAACGCGCGTAACAATTGAAGCTGTGTCCATCCACTTTATGGAAGAATTTATCGCAGGATCTTAGGGGAACAAAAGTGAACTTCATTACTCAACAAAATTTTCTTGTGAAAATCAGGATCGGTGGCCATCTCGCTTAGGGTCTATTCATCAAACGTGTGACAGGCTTGATAGCCTTACGAAGCTCACTTTTGGGTTGAATGGGTACATTAATAAAAAAGCCTTCTGCGTAGCCCATTATCGTCCTTTCTTCTTCACTTTTGGAAAAAACAGTCACAGCGGCCAGGTCTAGGGAATACGGTGGCTGTCAGCACCAGTAGTGCGTTGTTTTTGACCAAATATTCGCGCACAACCAACGTTGCCTGAGCAGGTACGTTATCATGGTGCAAAAGCCAATATTTGTTCTTCAACATATCCAGGCGTTTCTGGCGGATTGCTTAGCATAACTTGCAGCTAATACTTTTTATGGACCGTACGACCTTTTGGCAAGAACTCATGATGCACGGCTCCCCTTCAATCGACTGTTACTATTAGTAAAACCTTTACGAGGTTTGACAATTAAGTAATGAGACTGATTATTGCCGCGCTTGTTGTAAACCTGTGACCTTTTTCTTTTTCCGGCATCCCTCCCCTCTCCATTGATATATGTACTATCGCTCTAGCTTGTTTAGTTCGCCTGCTGCGTCAAGTTGAGTAGACGTGTGTTTGTAGTGCTCGTCACGAAAATGGAAAAACGAAATCAAGAGCAACGCGTCGCGATAAAATTTTACGCCAGATTGGGCGAAACAGCTTCAGAAACGTACGCTAAAATTGTAAGAGTGTATGGTGATAGTGCTCTTAGACCCGGAAACCAAACGCCAAAGCTCACAACGGTTGTCCTCGCGTGTCCCCCGCCCGGAAAAAGCTCGAATGAGCAAGTCGAAGGTGAAAACGATGATTATTGCCGTTTTGATAGCCGTGGAATCATCCACAAAGAATTCGGTCCACCGGGGAAAACTGTGAGTCAAGTCTACTATTGCCAAGTACTCGAAAGATTGCGAAAACGAGTCAACATGACATCGCTCGTAACTGGATACTTCATTACGACAACGCGCCGTGCCACAAAGCCGTCAGCGTGTCCCAGTATTTGGCCTCTAAAGGATCGCCGTGTTGCAACAGCCGCCTTATTTGCCCGACATGTTACCCTGTGACTTTTTTTGTTTTCTAAAACAAAATCGGTGGTCAAAGGAACCCATTTTGAGTCGATTACGGACAACCAGGCGGCCGTGACGAGGGTACTCGCGGACATCCAGTCGAAGCGTTCCAGAAATGTTACGAAGCATGGAAAAAACGCTGCAATCGCTATATAGCTGCCCAAGGGGAACTACTTTGAAGGAGATAGCAGAGTTGTAGAATAATTTTCAAATATACGGTTTTAATGGAATATGTCTCATTGCTAAATTGTCATACCGAACTTGCTTGGCGTCTGACACGCTCTTCATCATTCACATCTTCTTCGACACTCTGAAAACATTTTGTACCACCTACATATAAGTAGTTGCTCTTGTCCAAATTAGCTTCATCATATGTCTGAGTCAAGGTTCGGTCCAAGCAAAAAGCTTTAACTAAACTTTATGTAGACAATCTTTGGTTCTGATAAGACGTCGTTACATGCCATACAGGTATAGCCACAAGCAATTCACTTAAGGAAACTTTTAGTGAACGCATTATCTCGCGTCCTGGACCTGTGACATGGTGTTTGTCGGTGCATTTTTTATAGGCTTCAGGGAAGCCATACGATCACAAATTGTTTCAGCAATTTCACTTTTCACAGGTTTTTGAATCTGCATTATGGTTATTTGACTTTCGGTAATACGCAACGTTGCAATGACTTGGAAATATCGATAAATCGTGGTGAAATCCGACTTATGTCGGTATTCTGCGTGAGACGATTGTCTCATGTCTCTAATAGTGACTATAGTAATTTAGTGATTCTGTTAGCCAGGAGTCTCATTTTGGTATTCTGGCAAATAGAGTAAACTACTTTACAGTATACTACTATACTGTAACTGCCAGAATACCAAAATGAGACTCCTGACTAACAGAATCACTAAATTGCTATAGTCACTATTAGAGACATGAGACAATCGTCTCACGCAGAATACCGATATTAATCTGACACTGTTGTGAAGCTGTCGTTCATGAGCTATTTGGCTATAAATGTGACAACTGGCGGCGGCTTGTTTCATGAAGAGGTCGCCTGATGGGCAAAAGGTAGTTCTGATAGACGTTTTTTAAACTGAATAATAAGCTCAAGTAAAAAAATAGGTGGAAAAACATGAAAACCGTCATCGCGAACAACCGAAGTTGTTAGGAATTTAACGGTTTTCTCGTAACACAATTTCTACTAATGCTAATTGTTTCCGGCAAACCCTCCTTTATGGGAAAAATCTATCTATTTTACTACAGTTTGACACTACTCTTAACACCAATTTCGACAAAGATGTAGTTAGTCGATAATTTGAAGCATTCAAAGCACCTATGCTCTCCCTCTCCTTCTCCCTCTCTTTCTCCTTTTTTCTCTTTTCAAACACCAACCGTGTAGTTTTCGCATAAAATATCTTAAAATCTTTCTCGATGAATAGACGATCTCTAAGAGAGATGAAGCATGTTCACATTTCTATATCATAATTGTCAATTCTTGTTTAGTTATTAAATAAAATTTTGAAGAATATACCAATGTAAGACAAGAAAGTTTATCCTTTCTTAAGTTCAAATCTTTCAGTGCTCAAAATTAAGGACCTTAAGTCTAGTTTGCTTGCATATGTCTGCACTAAAATTCCGCAGAATATTTCCTTTCCTGAAATGCAGCGCGACAACCGTTTTACTACTTGCATACTATTTAATTTTTTTTTATTTTTTTTTTGCAGCCCACTAAACATTAATCATTGCTTTCTAAGCGCCATGCAACAACAATAGAAAAACGTTTCGTCTAAATGCCATAAATAAATCTTGACAGCGCTTGTACACCTAACAATAAGTGTCGCCCTCAAGTGTGCAATAAAAATTACGAACACACACACCCGCAAGCACACATACACACATAAATACGTGCACAATATAAAGGCTGCAAGGCTTCCATACATATGCAAATGCCAGTTGCATTAACAATTTCAAGGGTTCAGAGGGCAGGCGCAGGTGGTGTCCTGGTGCGAAAGTGTTGTTGGTGTGAAAATGTAATACTGTTGGTGCGCATTTTTGCAGCTATAAATTCC
Source organism: Bactrocera dorsalis (assembly GCF_023373825.1). Lineage (NCBI taxonomy): Eukaryota > Metazoa > Arthropoda > Insecta > Diptera > Tephritidae > Bactrocera > Bactrocera dorsalis. The sequence goes on along the minus strand of NC_064306.1, from coordinate 12,273,993 downwards.
AACACAACAGCAACGTGTTGGCAAATCGCAAGTCATGGGCTAAGCATGCGGCAACGATGCACTTGTGAACATACCCTGTAGGAAATTTTTTGATTTTAGTTTAAATTCATAAATATTTATGATAAGTGCTAAGTGCCACTGTATGCTAACATTCCGTTGAATAATCAACTACTTGGTGAGGAAAGGAGGTGTGCAAAATCTTATTGTGTTACCTCCAAAACTGAGGGACTCGCTTGCATATAATAAACGGATCGACTCAACTCATCACAGTGACCCTTTATATATTTCCATATACTTTATAGAGTCCCCGATGTTTCCTCTTGTGTGTTACAGGTTTTATAGAAAACCTAACGTACCCTGAGAAAAGTATAAAGATCGATATTTTTCCTAAACATTAGTAGCACAACGACTCGGGAACAAGACACTTGGTCATTGCGGACAATTAAAAAGCGTCTAATGATTTCTCCTGAATATCATTTAGACTTATATAGCTTACCACGAACTTATTTGTTTAACAGTATCTACTTGAATATTTTAGAAGATTGAGAAATTACGTCTGCTGGAAATGCGTGGAACAAATTCACATAATAAAAATTTCCCTCAATACCTTGATCTTGCTTCACTCACAAACTGTCAGTCAATAAATTTGGTAGCTTCTTCCTGAGACTGATGTCCTGAGACACACATAGTGTCCACGCTTTAGTTCGAGTATAGAAAAAAATACTGATGTTATGTATATGTATTACTGCAGGTCAACTCCTGCGATTTAGATACCATCTTTTTGTACAATTACGGTTTTACTGTCCATTAATTAAACTACCCAACAAATCACATCAATAAATATTCGTTAACTTCTTCACAGAGCTGGAAGAATCGGTATACAAAGAATTAATCTCCACTAATCATCTTTACTCGTCTGTATAATCTCAAGTCATATTTAAAAGGTTTAAAGAGCCACATTTAAGACGAAGAACAACGTAAAGAAGTTCAAAGGTGTAATTTTCTACCGAAAAACAACGGGTTGAAGTGGTTTTTGGGCTGGGGGAATCATCAGCCCTTGATAACCGACTATTAGGTGCCTGAAATTGAAGTTCGTGTACTAGGCGACATTTGGTTTCAACAAGACGGTGCCACTTCCCACATATCGCATCAATCAATGTATATATTGAGAGCACACTTCGGTAAGAAGATAGTTTCACATTTTAGGCTGGTGGATTGGTCACCAAGATCGCGTGATATCACACTATTAGACATTTTCCTATGGAGATATGTAAAGTCTTACGTATATGCGGACAGTCCCGCTTCGAATCAGGCCTTGGAGCAAAACATCAGACGGTTCATACAATTCGAAATGCTTGAACGAGTCATCGAAAATTTACTCAACGGATGGACCATCTGAGACGTAGCCGCGGCCTATATTTAAAAGAGAGTCGAATGATAACAAACATACCCCATTAAATTTGAAGTTTCTGTGTTTTTTCTTTCAACAAATAGGAAATCTTGAAATGGATCATTCTTTATAATATAATACTTACGAAAAGTTTAGCCGATAATCAGTTTGTGTTCGGCACCTTAATGCCGTCTGGCATGTGTACATGCAGGGATGTTGAGAAAAAACCGGAGTTCGAGGATGATTGTAGTGAATTCTCAGAGAAAAAGAGTCTGCCAAAAATGTTCTATGCAGTAGTAATCTGGAAACAACACATTGATTCCATCCCCAGTTTGTACTAGAGCTTCATAGTTTCGTATGCTAATTTAATCTTTTCAGCTTTCTACCGAAAATCAGTTGTCAGAATTGAAATAAGAATGTAATTTCTTCGAAGTGGATCGAGCAATGTTTGAAACTTGGATCCAACGATGTGGTAAGTTATTAAAAGTCGTAAAGAAGATCACTAATATCCCCTTGTAAAATTGAAACACCGCTTCACTGTCAACACTCCTGAGTCTTGAATGATAACACTGCAATTCGGACTATAATGGGATGACCTATCGCCGGAAGTTCTGCAAAGTCATGAAAGGCTCCCAGTTAAGAAGCAGAATGGTCTCCGTTCAAAGCAGTCCCTGCAGTCACTTGCTTGAAGCGGAACCGCCTCCTAGGAGCAGCAAGAGGGCCTTCCTCAACTACGTCAATGGCATAAGATAATACGCCGACCAAACTTCAGACAAGCACTGACCGCCACACACACAGTGGAGCCACCTTCACCGACTCCCTCTTAGCGAATGGCGTGCTTGGAATCAAACCACCACTCATTGCAGACGAAGAACTCGTGTTGCCGCGAGAAACGGTAGTGAACCCTGCGCAGCTTCGTTCTCTATGCTGTAGCAGGTTAAACTCCTACTTATCCAGAATCAACCCCGATATATCAAATTTAAATATATTCAGCATGACAGCTTGGGGCACGAGTCCCTGCTTGACTCTAACCACCTCATTGCATGTCCAGCTAACCTTGAAATAGCACGTTTCCTGGGCCTACCATTGGATGACCTCAATGACAACTTATCTGCACCTTACCATCTTAAAGGGGACTATATAACCGACCTTCATGTGTCGACAAAGAATTTATTATTTATTATTTAGAATTTAATACGTCTAGTTGAGAAGAAAGTTGTATCTTACTCGGCTTCTGCTATATCATGGAATCCTTCAGCTCTTTCTTAAGTTCCCTCTTCGCTTCTCAAATCAAAACCTGTTCTATGTAAATTAAAGTAATCAGATAGCACGTGACAAAATTTCTACTCGTTTAACAACAACTTAAGTGCGATTTACTGAGCCCATACCCACAACCGAACAGGAAATGATTTATGCGCTTTCTGCAAGCAGTGAAAGGAGCAAAAAGCAATTGCCTCTTTGACAATGATTTACATGCATAGTCTGGAATGCGTTAGGCTACTTATTTGTTATTTATATAAGATGTAGTATGGGAACCCCTCCAGCAAGGTATGAGCTGCTGTTGATGTGGTGTAGCCACTCATATTGGCCTTACTTACTAAATGAGTCCTGTCGAAGCCACACAATTTGTCCATGAATCAGACAGCTGCTCGTTTTGTAAGTCAACACTGGTTAGAGGGCCGCCTGGCGGCTATGCATGCAGAGGTATGCGAATGTAACATTTCAGAACCTTGCCTGTTTATTTATAGAGTGTATTGTTGTTATTGTTCATGCAGTTAACAACAAAAGCCTGCATGTTGCACAAATTAGTTTTGGTTCTACACTAAAGCTATTGAAATATACATACAAACACTGAAATATCATAGTTTTAGTCCTTTGACAGGTTAGGCTACTCGGTCGCACAGTTCACAGAATGAGATGATGTATTATATGCTCTCAAAGACAAAGCAGAATGTGCGTTGAGCGCCGCTCATTAACCATGCAAGAGTCAAGATTCGAAGCAGTAGACAGTGAGTTTTTTATTGGGTGGAGCAAAAGGAGAAGAGAAATAGGTAATAATAGACGATTATACTCAAAAGACGTCTGCTGAAATGAAGCATGGAAAATACGAACGGACTCAAGCGATTAGAAGTCGATGAAGCTTCAAAAACAACTTATTTTGTAAGTCATTGAATTCTTTTCCTAACACGTTTTTCTACTTCCGCTAGTCTCCCAGTCCTCGTATTCATTCGGACGTATCTAAATTCTTTCGATGCTTTCACTGATTTTTTAACAAGAACGCGTGTTTTGTTTCCCCTTCAGAAATTTCTGGGATGCATGAGTTCTACTTGTGCATACCATCAAAATATATTTTGGAGTTGCTTCAACGTTTCGGAGAGTCATCCGCTTTCAAAATATATTTTAGAGTACCTTCACCGTATTGAAGAGTCATCCACCTACCAGTGTCCAACCCGGAAAGCGTACCAGATGCCAAAGACTTTGGAAACTTGTGAAGATCTCTTAGCTTTATAGGTGAATTTAGTTAAATAGTTCATTTAGTCGTCATCAAAAGAAGGACTCTCATCCAAGGCTGATTTGATCCTTTCAATAAGGGTATATTTTTCATTTCGGTACCAAAACCGAGTGCACCACTCGGGGTGGGATGTATTGTCTTCACGTTTTAGCTCGCCTTCAAACGGATGTTTTTCGGCCACCCAGAGGATACTTGGTTTAAGACTGGAAGCCGTGAGCTGTTTGACCATATATGGAAGAATCGTCTCTGGCCACTCCCAAGTGAATGAGGCTCAGAGAACTTTCCTCACTTGCGTAAACTGCTATACATGATTCCATTCTTCTTTTAGTACTTCTCTCTCCGAAAAGGAGAAATTTTTGTAACTGGTACCGTCATTTCTTTCATGTTATCCAAATCCTTCCATTAAACTAAATTTTTGGTAAACAAAGGTTGGATTCTCCGATTAGTTAACTTCACGTCAGCTCGGAATATAGTTTCTTAGCACCAGGTTCCATTGTTTTCAGATTCATTATGCCGTTCCTACATTCAAATAAAACTTCGATACTTGGTTACCCACAGAGCAGGTTGCAGCTCTACAGGATTCACTCCGTATTTGGTTCATGGGCTCTAAAATATGCCTTGATATCACAAGACATGGAACTCTTAAGCAAGTTTAAACGGAATCAAAAGCTCTCAAGAGAGAAATCGAAAGGAGATCATTGGAGAACGTTGGGTTTATAACATACAAGTACAAATTTTTGGAATCCCACTTGTTATCCCAGCAGCTTTCCGAGGAGTAAGGATACTAAAATATTACTTAAAGAGTTAGGAGACCCGGATATCGGTCGTTCCAAGGGAATAATCACTGTAGAGTTCAAACTAAAAACTGCTCTCAATAGAGAATGAAGCGCACACACAACCAACTAATCTGATTTGATATTTAGTGAATGCTTCATCAGGCAATCTCCCTCAAGTTCAATGCTCTTGAAGTCTAAAACAAAGCAAAAGCTCACCACAAAGGAAAACAAAAAGCGGATATGACTTAAATGAGTAAGAAAATCAAAACAAGGAAGAACAACTTATATATTTAACACAGTGTGACGTTTACGTGTCTCAGCGTTGCGCCAAACGGACGCAGCTTCCAGCGCCAATTATTAAAACTGGCGCGACAACTTGGCGCCAGACACCCAGCCATCAACGGCCATAACCCGGCTGGGAGATTCTGCAGTCGACTGCTAAAACGGCTAGTCTCCAGGCTTGAAATACATACATCATGCGATAAACGCAAATACGCGTACAAAACGAGTTTGTGCATGTGTGCGAGGGCAATAAGGATATGTTGTCAATCGGTTGCAGACTGGCGCCGCCTCTTGCAGGAGCAGCTGTCGCTTTAACGAGTATGCGACGCTTCTACAACGTGACGCGGCTAACAATTGCTCGCTTTGGCGCACGGTTGGGGGAACGCGTCAGTCAACGCTCGGTCTGTTATTGTTGTTTTTTAGCTGATAACTTATACTTAGTGGTGGTAACCGGCGTATGGCTACGTGTGGCACGCAGACGATATGCAACAATTGGATATTAGAATAGACGATGACGACATCGTCAGCCTTGTAGCCACTATTCATGGCAGCCACGATTTGCCAGCAAACACATGAGGTCAAATTATGCGGCTGCTTTGTTTTCGCAGGACATCGCCACGTTCATTGCACTCAACGGCATGAAGAATTGTCTGAACGTGTTGCACGAGATGGCAAAGATTAATTTTAGTTATTTCTAATTTAAAAGCGCCTTTCAGCTTTATTCAGTTGGGGAGACTATTTCGTAGATAAACAGAAAAGCTGGAGGGACTCAGTCACCTTTGCAGCGGTTTTAGTTTCATAACCGACAACCAGATTTTCGGGTAATCTTCTATGAACCACTCTACCGATCTCTTAAAGCTTCAAACTTCATAAGTTTAAGTTTTCCAAGACAGCTGTAAGTTTGTGAACGCCTACTGGTGAAGACTGTGAGAAGAAAGAACTTAATTTTCTGACACAGAGTAACCACTGACGTGAACTCAATTTTCCGAAAATCCCATAGACCATTGTCAAATACTAATGCTACAAATTCTGGAACCTGTTAGCTTAAGTATTTACGAGTCAAAAAGGTTGAAGATACAGCAGCGTTTCAAACTAAACATACCACAGCTACATAACACAAGCTCTAGGCTTGAAGGCTCTAGCTGGGAATTCTCTGTTTAATGAAAGTGCAACGCTATTTTCCCACACTACCTCTAGGTGTTCTGGAATGGTATGATAACATGTAATGAGAAAATTAAGCGATTGCAATATTTGTTGCCGCATGTATCAGCTTCGAACGATTTGAGTCGGCGTTATTTGTAACCTTCTCATGAATATATCCGATATTAGCTTCAAGGCTTGTGGTTAGAACATTTTATTTCGTATACTTATTTTTATGAATCCAATAACATTATACTTTATATACTCTAACAAATCTACTCTTCGACATTTTAATTTAGTCGTAGCATGAAGCCGCTTTGCTTGCTTTATGGTTCCTCAGTTGTTGGTTCCTCAGTTGTTGGTTCTTCGGTTACTGGTTCTTCAGTTGTTGTTGCCTCATTTGTTTTTATTGTCGCTGGGTTCAACCTATCAGTAATTAGATTTATAGCAGTTTTGCTGATTACGGATTCAAGGAAGGACCGCTCGCAGTCGGCGCCATCTTCACATTTTTCAGGCAAAAGTTCTTTGGCAACTTTTGTGGCAATAGTGGAAACCAAGGTTGACGCTTTATCCATCACAGTTGCATGAATTGTGTGCATAATACTTCTTATTGTGTCTGTTGCTGATTCGACAATGCCCTGAAGTTGATGTTGTATGAAAGGTCTACCGCTGACACTTTGTATTTCGCCATTGATAAACAAGGCTGAAAAGAGAATATGTGAAGTGTTTGGATTTTAATTTAACTGTTTTGCTGGAACAAATATATCACAAAACGTTACGAAAAAAAGTTTTTGAAAAACATGTCTTTCTGCACCCATGCCAGTAGAAGCAATCCCAGCTGGGCTTCGCCAAAAACTAGCCAAACAACCAAGGAAGGCACAGCCGAGTCTAAGGACGGCGAGAAAACATGCTGTTAATCTTGCATCCAAAGAACGAACCATTCAAGTTTACTAGTGAGACACAACATGACACATTATCTTAAGTACACATCGGTAGTTTCAGCAGATAACCTGTCATATATATGACAAAATGCCAGCTCCAATTGAAGCAGGAGTTGGGTTCCTTGCTTGGATGTCTTCTTAGCTCTTTCTAGGAGCAATTCGCGTTCCTCGAAAAGGAATTAAAACTAAATGTATAAGTTCCAAATCCCTCACTCTTTTCCTTTAAAGTTTGTGTCGTAGATACACAATCGCGGCTCAATTTTTGTCTTGAAATGAATTATGAATTATTTCTTTTTAAATCGCCACTACGATTGTAGGACTCGTAGCGAACAAAAGTACTAGAAAAAAACCATCACAAACTCCCTTATCTTACAGTATTTTCAACACCTGTATGCATACGTCGTAGTAACTCGAGGTATCCTTAAAATCGCTTTTGAAATACTCAAAAAAACCTCGGTACCTACCGCACAACACCAGCGACACGAATTTGGTTTTCGAGAGCATTTTCCGGCAATCAACGCTTCTAAACACTAACTTATACTACCTAAAGAAGCCACTTCCTCATGGGCTTTTATAACCCGACTGATTGAGCTACATTTCTGAGGTTGTTTTAGAGAGCTGACCTTTGAACAGCACCTGGTTTGGTGAGATCTGTCTACTTCGCTTCGCAAGTTGATGGTGCTGCGCTCCGAAGTGGAATTTTTTCAGAATGGAGTTTACTCAATCTCTCAAAAGTTCTCTGAAAAACTGTACCCATATAATTTTAACAATAGCAATTCATGAGTGATTGGTATCTATTGTTAACTCATGAACGTGTAGCCGCATAGCTTAAAATTGGACGTGATGTCAGTAAAATTTTCAAACTATCTTCGTAGTTGTAAAATTAATCAAAGGAAACCTGATCTAAATGATAATGAGATCCGATAACATACGAGTAATTGTAATTTTTGTGCCCGCATAGCACTTTGAAAAAGTACAGATACTCGTGAAAATTGTCTGTTTTTTTCATCAAGAAGAATTTAAAAAACCTTCTAATATTGGCGGAAATCTCTTTATAATAGATAGTCTAAAAGCAAATGAGTCCTGACTTTTAAGGCACTTAAGGTACAGCGTGTTCTCAACTCGTTTATTTGAAAGTGGTTATACTGGTTCAGGCGTTGAGCTGCTTCGAAAAGTTTTGATATACCCGCTAGAGAGGGGAGCTTGGTCAGGGGCTAGCGGTGCTACTAAGACATGTCCAAAATGAAAAAACAGCATTTTTTGCAGTAGGAATTAAGGAGATTGTTGGTTGGAGTAGGAATAGTTATGGATAACACAAAACAAATCTAATGAAATCCGACTGTTTTCTCCCAAGTTTGGATTTCAAAAGTTTTTTCAGGTGCGGATTTCCGCTAGACGTGCATGGAGAATGAGAATGAAAGAATCGATAACGTCGGATCCAAAATAGACTGGTTGGAAGTGACGGGGGTATGCTCCGAGGACCTCGATATCACTTCCTCTCTATCCGTCAACCAAACTCAACTAGCATCTTCCAAGCGGTATAAGGCCTACACAGACAGCCAAGCGGCATGGCTAGCCTTGCCTTTGACATTTTCAAAACAATGACTGTAAGGTTATTGAATATGTTTGACAGACGTCATGCCAACCAACAGAAAAAAGTTGGGAGTCGTTCACAACAAATGTTCCCTACTAACACAATTGAATCTTGACTTGCACCTGGTAGCGCTAATTGAGCCCGAAGGGATTGCACTCTTGCTTACCTACTTATCCACAATGTTTTGGAACTATCAGCCGACGAAGTTCCAAGCTGCGCTGCCTCCTACTGACTACAATGAGTTAAGTGCCGTGCATGATTAATCTCAAATACTTAATGTCGTTTTCTGATGGCAATGTAAAGCGCATTTGGATTTATTCCACTTCTGCAGCCAAGAACACAGGTTTGACACCAACTCCAGCAAGATGGTACAGACATTAACCTCACTTCTTTTTTTATTCTGTAAAAATACTTGCACTGGAGAGTCTCGCTGTATTTTGAAACTGAATATGGTAATTGAGAATTATATTTACGTCTTCAAGCTTCGTGAATAATATTTGCATAAATATTTAACTGAAAGAAGTGGTGGATCATAATGGTAAAGTTATAGATGGCCGTAAGGAAAGATTGGAAATTATGCAGGTAATAGTTTGGTAGTTATTTCATCGGTTTCGTAGAACCAACTACTAAAATACATTGGGACAAAAAACACCCAGAAATTGTAATTAAATTCCCCGAATAAATGATATTTCAAAAAATAAAAGTATTGAGATAAATTGGTAGGTTTGTTAAAGCGATGGCAAGAGAGCTCGACATCTTTCGCTAGTTTCTTCGAATGATTTTGGTAGATATTTTGGGTATGAAACGCGTCCTTGCTCGACTCGTTCCAATAAAGCTGATTTTTTTTCAAAACGAATACCGTAAACAGGTCTCTTTGGATATGCTTGACCGTGGGAATTTCGATTCCAGATATATGGAGAGCATTATAACTGCCGATAAGTTATGGATTTATGAGTTTGACATGCAAACAAGACAACAATCACCGAAATGGAAGATAAAACATCACGCCAAAGTCGCTCAAAAATCAAGGTGATGCCCATTGCCTTTTGATATTCGTGGTTTGGTGCTTAAGAACTTGTTCCGAAGGGTCAGACGGTCAATAAGGAGTTCTTTTTAGCCGTATTGAGGGGTTTGCTTGATAAGATACGTCGAAAGCGGCCAGTATTGTGAAAGAATAATTCATGGATTTTAATACTGATAATGCATCATCACATAGAGCCACGATTGCGACCGAATTTATAGCCAACAAATAAGGGAAGGTTAAGTTAGAGTAAGTTTGAGGCCCTATGTTCCACCTAGGAACTACGGGAAAATATATATAAGTTAGAGTGCAACCGAACATTTTATACTCTTGCAACTTGAAAGAATCAACGCCAAGGAAATATTATACTTTATGGCGGTACACGTCAATCTGAGGATCGAAATCGAAGCAATTATATATACTATATATAGACTTTACTCTATATGATTAATTTTTTAGTAAGTGACATGTTAATAGTATGTGGTATAGTACATGGAAGTTTGGGCAGTTTCGATTCGATTTTATCTATTTTTTCCAATACCACATACTATTAACATGTCACTTACCAAAAAACTAAAAACAAAGTAAAGTCAGCCGGATGTTCAAAAATCCTGATATTAGTTATATGAGGGATAAGTCAAGTTTTCGCCCAAATTTATCTATTTTAGTCACAAAGATACACCTCTATGAATAAAACAGGTTCTCTTATTTGCATTGTGATAGCTCACATATTATCCGATATATATACATATACCGTACAAAGTCTCTCGGAAGTACGAATATCTCTTTTAAGGTATATGGGGGCGAAGGGAGGTATTGATTCAACCCATTTTCGATATGCAGACATACCATTATCAGAGAAGTACTATCCTTAAATTTCAATCCCACACATTGACCGGTTTAAAGTTCGGTACCTAGGGGCTTAAGAGATCGTCTTGGTACGACACGACTTAAATTTCAGCTCCGTGGAACAGTCGATCGAAGATATAAAAGAAAAGTGACTGAAGGAAATTAAGGCCATCCCAAAAAGTGCTAATGAAAAGTGTTTTGAGAACTGGAAAAATCGTTGCCATAAATGTATTACATGTGGTGGGGATTACTTTGAAGGCAATAAAATAAATATTGATGAAAACTTAAATATCTCATGTTTTATATATAATTTTCGGGTACTTTTTCGTCACAATATATGATCCTAAGAATCGTCCTTTATGGTTTCCGAAGTTCAATTTTATTTAGCAAAATTCTACCGGGCTTGGGAGGTTTAGGTGTTATGACTAAATCACATGAAGTGATTGAGGAATTTAGAATGGGCTGAGGTGATATACAAGCTTAAATTAAAGGCCATTATTAGGCGCTGCGAAACCCAAAAATTTCAAATTAATCGAAATAAACAAATAAAAAAAAACAACAAGTTTATTACATATGCATTTTATTTATTTACAGTATATATATGTATATATATATTATGTTTACAAATATTTTAGATACTCCGGCTATTAACAGCACCACTCTTCAAAACAAAAAACAAAAAAAAAAAAAAACAAATTGAATGAACATGTTCGTCACAATGTATGATGCTCAGTCAAGTTTTATTTAACCTACCACGAACCGCCCATTGCCATAGTACGATGGTACGTAATTGTTTATATTATCAAGATATTCCAAATAATTCTGCACATGTTTAGGGCGAACATATTTCTTTGTCGTACTTTCAGAATTATCTGTTTCTTTTGCTGTTTCTGTACTTACTTCAGGCTTAGTTGTTACAATCTCAGAGCTGCCATTCTTATTTTCACTACTTTTCTCCTTATCTTTTTCCATCGCATTATTTATCACAACCTTATCAAGTTCATTTTTATTTCCATCAGCAGCTGGTTTGCCACCAAGTAAGCTTGCGATTAGTTCTTTAGCTAAGTCCGATCCTATAACTAATGATGTTTGTGGTTGATTTATTACTATTGAGATAGGATCTGACGCGGTATTCGGTGGTTGTTCAAGCTCTTGTCCACTAACTCTTGGCATATTGTTGGCAAGCAGTAGAACTGAAATCAAAGTATTTAGAAAACAAATTTGTAATAAGTTTAGTGGCTTTTTGGTGGTAATATTCTAGTATAAAACATTCCTTATGCCTAGTGTCACCTTGAAAGAGGTTTAGTACTACATGACCGCTGATAACTTGTTGGGTGTTTAAGCCAGATTACAGTTCTTGTAAAACTTGTTATCTGTATATTACTGCACACTAACCAGAATACAATATGATTTATTCCTCTTTATGCAACCAACCGTCTTATTAGTTGCCTTTTCTGATTCTATTCAGAAAAAGTAAATTATTCTACTCACCGCCAATAGTCAAAAGCAAACATATTGGTCCCGGTAACATCTTCTTTGCCATTTCGTTAGTAGAAATCACGGATGTCTAGCGTTCACAAGTTGACCGTTTCAGGTTATCAGGGCGACTAATTTGTTAAGAAAGTTATAAGAACACCTAAGTGTTAAAGAGTATTTCACTCGTATTTAAGTTTGTTTTCACCAAATCACAAATGATCTGCGCCTATTGTTGTCAAGAAACGTGTAGTCGCATAACGATTATTTTTCAATGAGAAAAAATACGCCTTAGACGTGATTATAACCAATAAGATAAATTAATAAAATTCCCAAATCGATTTAATTCATTGACACGTTCATCGTATAATGAGTTCTAAGTTTTTCTTAAACTAAGATATCTCTTCTTTACTGACGTAGACACCGCTTAAGCGGTTATAGCGGAGTTTGCAACAGCGCGCTAGTCGTTCTTCGTTTTCGCTGCTTGACAACAAAAGGTGATTACAAGTGTAGCCAGGTCGTTCTACAACTGGTCTTACCAATCGAATGCAGGTCTTCCTCTTCCTCTGCTTCCCCGTCGAATACTCTCAGCGGTGGAGTTTCTTCACCCATTCGGACGACATAACCGAACTAGCGAAGCTGCTGTCTTTTAATTCGCTGAACTTTGTTAATATGATCGTATATCTCGTACAGCTCATTTTTTCCTTAGACTGCGGTATTCGCCGTACCCAATGCGCAAAGGACCATAAATTTTCCGCAGAACATTTTTCTTAAAAAGTCGTAGCGCCGACTCATCAAATGTTGTCTTCGTTCACATCTCTGCACCATACAGCTGGACCGGGATGCTGAGTGACTTATAGAGTTTGGTCTTTGTTCGTCGTAAGAGGACTTTACTTCACAATTGCCTACTCAGTTCGAAGTATCAACTCTTGGAGGTTGGTTGTTTTGCATTGGATTTCGATGCTAACGTTGTTTTTGGTATTAATGCTGGTTCCAAGATAAACGATATTATCCACAAGTTTGCAGTGTCAACAGTGATGCGGGGACCAAGTTGCGCCTGCGACGACTGTTTGTTTTATGACAAGAGTTCTTTCGTCTTGAACTCCTTCACTATCAGACCTACTAGCTTCACTTTCTTATCCATTCTGGAGAAAACTCTTCGCGGCCGTTGAGGCCAATAATATAAATATCAGCGGCTTACGCTAGCAGCCGCACACTTTTATTGAAGGTTCTCCAGCAGTGGATTGAAGAAGTCGCACGTAAGGAAGTCACCTTGTCTGAAATCTCATATGGTTTGGAACGGCTCGGAGAGGTCTTTCCTGATTCGAAGAGCTTTTGATACTGCTAGGCCATAATAGTTTTGCGGGGACGCCAAACTGAGACATAGCGGCATAAAGGCAAAGCGACAGATTGAGTAAAGATTAGAATATCTTGACAAAATTTTGGTGCACGTGTTCGTTGTCAACCGAGCGATGTTGGAATTGCGGTTGTGCGGAATCGAAACTTTGCCAATCCACAGCGAGATATAAACAAGTCTATTAGTTAGTAAATATCCAAACACAACATAGAGTGACATCTTTTGTTTGAAAGTTTTAAAAAATTGGCGTGGCTCATCACGGCCGCCCTAGAAATGCCATATAAAGGAGTGCAAACGCGGTGTGGGATTCGTGGTGGGAGAAAGACTCAGTTGTCGAATCCTAGCACTCGCTCCGATCGATGAGCGTCTAGCCACAATCCGCATCAGAGCAATATCTTTCAACATAACTCTGATTTGCGATCACGCCTCGACGGAAAAGAAGGACGACTAAAGTTCCTTTATAACAACTGACCTCACGATGATGTGTGCAAAGAAGTAACCTTTGGTACAACAGACGGGAAATTCAGTCTTCATGATGAAAAATCTTCAAATGGGATGGATCGACTTCGTAGGGGCCCGAAATAGGGTTGTCTGTAGTACAAGATTCCAGCACAAAAAAAAACACATCGATCATGTTGTGAGAAATGACATGTCTCCAGTGTTTTAGATGTGCGTGTGCTTCGAGGTCATAGCAACAACTCGAACCACTATCTTGTTATAGCGAAGATACGCACCCGTCCCTGCACAGCAAAGCACAACCGCCGGGAAGCTACGACGTCGAAAAGCTTCTATCACAACCGACAGCGAAACGGTTTTCTACTCGACTTGCACACCTGATATTTGAGAGCACTCATCAGCATCGAGTTAAGAGAACTGTGGAACAAGCTCATGCAAGCGAAACCATTGGTTTTCATAAAAGTCGAAAGAACAGCATGTACGATGAGGACTACCAGGCCGCAGTGGAGAGAAAGCAGACAGCCTAACTCAGAATATTGCGATCGACCACAACACGAGAGGGGTAGGGTAGTATAGATACCGAGAGTTGAAGAGAGAAGCGACACGCATATGCAGACAAATAAGGAAGAGGCCGAAATACATAAGTATGAAGAACTCGATAAGTTGGCCGACAGGGATAACCGAAAATTTTACGACAAAATGAGGCGACTAACGGAAGGTTTCAAGACCGGAGCATACTCCTGTAGGACCCAAAGTGGTGATCTAGTAGCTGATGTTCAGAGCATCTGAAGCTATAGAATGAACACTTCTCCAGCCTGCTGAACGGCAGTAAAAGTCTACTATAAGAAAATGGCGAATCCGATACCCCAATCCATGACGATGGAATAGATGTTCCATTGCCCAACTATTATGAGTTGCGAATAGCAATTACCCACCTGAAGGACAACGATACGGCAGAGGCCGATGGATTACCAGCCGAGCTATTCAAATACAGCGGCGAAGAACTGACAAGGTGCATGCATCAGCTTCTTTGTAGAATATGGACAGATGAAAGCGTGCCCGACTAAAGCTCACCATCAAAAAACTAATTGGACCTTATCAGTGATTCTTTAGACCGGGAAAATTTATTAGCGACCAGAAGAAGAAGAACTCACTTACAAATAAACTCAAGAGCTTTGAAGATTTTAGTTTTTTGAACAAATCGCATAAAGATTATGCATGGATTTGCGCGTGATGTGAATGCTTAAATTAAAGACTTTTAAATTATCGACATGCACGCCTCATCATCCAGAAACTGAAGATCTTCAGAAATTCCGACAACCTTCACTGAACATTTGAATTTAAACTGCGCGCGTCAAAGGATTTGGAGAATTATTTCTTTTTTTAGGTTGGTAGTACTGTCAGTCACATTTATGTCAAATTTCATGTCAAAAATATTCATTAGTGTTTGAGATATGTGTCGTTTTGTGAGCTGCTAAAAGAGAGTTTTTCGTTTTTTGCGATGTCGAAATTTGTTGAGCAAAGAATTTGCATTAAATTTTGTTTACGGGATCAATTTTCTGCTGCGGATACATTGAAGATGGTGCAGAAAGTCTTTGGTGATGAGGCTATGTCTAAAAAAAGGTTTACAAGTGGTATAGTGAGTTCCAAGCCGGCCGTGAACGTGTCGAAGACGAAGAGCTTCCAGGGCGACCATCAACCTCAACCGACGAAGCTCACGTTCAACAAATCAAAGATTTGGTGTTGAAAAACCATCGATTAACAATTAGAGACCCTGCTGATGACGTTGACATATCGAAAGGCTCAGCCAATACCATTTTGAAGGATGTTTTGGGCCTCAAGCGCGTCAAATCTCGACTAGTACCGAAAACATTGGATTTTTTGGAAAAAAGGCGTCGCGGTGAAGTGTGTGGAACGATGCTTTCCGACTACCAGGGTGTTATGAAATGCATTATAACTGGCGCTGAGACTTGGATCTATGCTTATGACCCCGAAACAACTAATCAATCGAGCGAATATCGTGCCAAAAAATAGCCGAGACAAAAAGAATCGCGCCAAAGTCGCTCAAAAATCAAGGTCATGTTGATTGTTTTCTTCGATTATCGTGGTGTTGTGCATTATGAATTCCTTCCAACCGGTCAAACAGACAACAAGGAATATTATTTGAACATTATGCGTCGTTTTCGTAACGCTATCCGCCTAAAAAGGCCGGAATTGTGGAAAGACAATTCTTGGTTTTTACACCACTATAATGCACCATCCCATACTGCCCTCGTAATTCGTGATCATTTCGCCAAAAACTCAACCCATATCGTTCCGCAACCACCGTATTCACCTGATCTGGCGCCGTGCGACTTCTGGCTGTTCACCAAGCTCAAAAGACCGCTCCGGGGACACCGTTTTTATACGATAGAGGAGATTCAAGCCGCAGCGAAGACGGAACTGAAGGCCATCCCGGAAAGTGACTACAACCAGTGTTTCGAAGATTGGAAAATCCGTTGGCATAAGTGCATTGCATCGGGAGAGGATTACTTTGAAGGGGATGAAATTGATTTGGAAGAATAAATAAAGAATTTTCAAAATAAATTCAATGTCACCTTATTTTTTGGGCACGAAAAAAACTTAAATTTCGGCTGATCACGCGTGAACAGATGGACCAGCTTTGCAACGAAGTTTGATTAGGTATTCAGTGAGGCAATACTTATATCGAAGTAAGAATTTTTGACAGTTTTTACTTGATTTAATCGTATACACAGTTTGCTTTGCCACTTCATAATGAATTTACTTTCCCTTACTTACTTACTTAATATTTTTTTGCTAAATTTATTTATATTCAACAGAATAGCAAAAAACAACCGCTATAATCACTGTAATCTGAAGAAGAATCCTTTTTTGTCGTAATAACGTTATTTATGACTATTTGACGATTATCTGCACTATACACAGAATTAGTATTTGCATTTGTATTTCCATTCCAATCTTCCAGAATCAATGGATCCGATGGCTTTTCTGTTTGAACTCCTATTGGATTTGCTCTAACTGTCAACATACTCGTAAAGGCGGCAAAAAATAGAACTGAAACGAAGAAACATAATTTATTTGTTAGAATTATATTAGTAATGAGAAGCTATTGAGCTGCTAATCCTTAATCTCTGATTTATTTTTCGATCACTCAGCAGCAGATTTTGTTCCGTAACTTAACTAAGACCCCACCAAAACTCGACATCAACACCACAAACTCTTCTTATTAAATCTGGGACTCTAAATATCCAATGCTGTTTCGACAATCTATCTATCTCTCTTTTATTGGGTACGAACCAGCAGTTGTTTTAAGTAATATTTATCAACACGTCGATGTTCTTCTTAAGGTAATGGTATCATAACGCTAAATATTTGTACTCACCGCCAATCGTCAGACAAACACTTTTGGGCCCCAGTGACATCTTATTTTTTAAATTTAGCAGAAACCACTGCACGCAGTTAGATAAGCTGTTAAGCACTTTTTCAGTACGCTTATTGCGCTGATCTCAAGTAAACTGATTGTTGAAGGAAAGTAGACGCAGAAAGTCTTTAAATATTTAGTCGTCCAATTTTTAAAGCTCATAAATTAACAATACCAATTCATAAATGTTTCGCGTTTATTGTTAACTCAAGAAACGTGTAATCGCATAGTGTTTGATTTGAGAGAGGAATTTTCACTGTTTAGTCATAAAATGATACAAAAGAAACCGTATCTAAATAGAGATATTTATTACCGCATTTCCATTTGAAAGAGTAAAGAAACATCTTAAAGTCACATCCAGCTTGGCTTAAAAAGTCGATACTAACAGGGATCGCACTTGGGTAGCTAGGCATTAG
Organism: Bactrocera dorsalis; assembly: GCF_023373825.1. Lineage (NCBI taxonomy): Eukaryota > Metazoa > Arthropoda > Insecta > Diptera > Tephritidae > Bactrocera > Bactrocera dorsalis. Next base: position 12,256,344 of record NC_064306.1, on the reverse strand, counting down.
GACGTTGGTTCATTGTGGTACTTAAAACTCCAACATAATAGCTCATAAGACTCTTACACAACGACAAAACATTTTGAGCCTATGACAAATTTATTAAGACGGCTAATGTGAGTTCCGGCTATGTCTTCTGGATCACTGAAGGCAAAACTGCCGAAATGTTTTAACATCGCTCAGAAAGCAGTGACAACCGACGCCCGAGAATATTTTCGACATATAACTAAAACAAAATACAAATTCATAGAGGAGATTTTCCCAATTTATATGAAAGAGTTATATAGTAATAGCTGAAAACGATTTTTCATTTGCCTAAAGGTATGCGCTCTCAAGTGTCTTGGCCTCCCAAACACGGAACAATCATGGGGTAAGAGAGTTGTTTCCAACTCATCTTCTTTCATACAGATTCTGTAGATGTCCATGGTAGGATTTCCAGGCCTCACTGCCAATATGTGCTGTTAAAAGCCTCACAACTGGAGATGTGCTTCGGGAGTTCAACAATATCACTAGATTACTCCTATTAATCATAGGTCAAAAGCTTCTGCGAAGCCCAGCTGTATAGGATACGGGAGTACCGACCTACTTCCATTCTACCGATACTGATTCTAGGGTGCCTCTTCTTGCTAACTCATCAGCTTTTCAATTTCCTGCGATTCCCCTGTGGCCTGGCACCCACAGCAACCTCATCCCAAAGACACCGGATGCTATTGATAGCGAGGATAGGCACTCCTTGACCAGCCCTAAACGCACTCTTAATGAGTTCGAGGATAGTATCGACAGTCTGCTATCTGAGTGGATGGTCACTTCTCTGAAGGAGGCTGCACTCCAGAGCAGTAAATCTACTGTTACCTTAATGTTTGCAACCTGGGCCTGGAAAACACTGCAATTCTCAGACAGTCTGCAATGATAGAGAGCTCCTGACAGTAAATTAAGCTTTGACCCTCAGGTAAAGAAGACCATTGCCCCCTCTTCCCAACGACTTCTTCCCTCCCACAACTCCCTCGCCGGTATACGGGTAGAGAAGGAGCCTTCAGCGTTCGGTTAGGCGACACCATGATCCAAGTGATTCGATATGAAGTCGAAGTGAGTAAGGATTTCGTAGTCTTATAGCAACTTTCACACCGTTACACCTTCAGACGATGTCTACGGGCAATATGTGAAAGATGGCGTTAAGTGCCATGGTTGGAGTGGACCTTAGTGCACCACACGTGCTGATGAGCATCGCCCGTTGAACGCTCTCGAGTTTCTTTGTAAGTCTTTTCTAAAGCCCTAAAGTCGTTTCTAAAGCCCTTCACTACATAAAGTCTCCGCAGAACATAATGGGCCTGACTATGCCATAGCCAGAGGACCATTTTCGGTGAGAAACCTCACATTTTGCGAATGGCTCGTCTACAGCAGTACAAGGCAACCGATACCTTTTTTGCTTTCTCTTCGATATTCGGCTTCCATGAAAGCTTCCTATCCTGCCAGGAGATGATGGGGCGTAAAGGCCGCCATTTACCGTTACTCAGTATGCGCCAAATTAATTATACATATCAATACAAATCAATATTCATATATAGTAATAATAATTTTTTTAGATAACACATATAATTTAATATTTTTATTTAATTCTTGTGCTGTGGTACTAGATTTCTACAAAAATCACGTTCATAGCAAAGTGTTATCTCTGAGCTCTCAGAAATTTGTAATTTTGCAACAACCTTCAAGCTTGAAACAAAACTATACACATGTTCATGCAGTGCCTTCTTCTGATTCTGATACATCAGTTGTTGCAGCCATGCCGCTATCCCTTTGCGATGAACCGCCATTTTCTGAAGACCTATCTGACACGTTTACATACTTATTTACAAGTTTCTGCCTAGTTTCGGAGCAGTTTTCACAGGATGTTACAATCACTACGTTGCCATCCTGATTATGATAAACTTGATCTCCTCTTTCTTGCATACTGTCTTCAAGAGGCTTTCCACTAATGTTTGGAATTATGCTGGCAAAGAGTAGAACTGGAACCAAAGAATTCAGAAAAAGTATCTATTAGAAGTGTAGTGGCAATGTCCTTTAACGCCTGTTTTGTGCCTAGTGACCCCTAAGACGAGAAATAGGTCTACATGAGTACTAATGACTTGCTGGGAAATCAACTTTGTTGTAGAGAGTTCTAAACATGAAAGTTCTTGCAAATTTTTTCACTCTATTTTACTTCGGGGAAACCGGAACACAAATTAAGTGTTTTATCTTTAAGCACTCATCTGTCCTATCAGTCGCCTTTTCAGGTAATAGTTCACAACAGTAAATAATTTTACACACCAACTATAGTCAGGGACAAAAATATTGATCTTCTTCTTAGCATCTTGTTTCGCAAAAATTGTAGAATTGTCGGATCTCTAATTTTGACAAGTTGTTGGTCTTACGAACTCAACGGGTAGAATATTATGTCGTATATATTTCAGATGGTTCTAAAGCTGTGTAGCTCCGTACAATTTTAACAATACCAATTCATAACCGATCTGCGTCTATTTTAAGCAAGAAAAGTTCGTATAGCGAACATAATTTTACAACGGGACATGAGAACATGATATAACAACAAAAAAACAGCATTCCACGCGTTTCCTACGTACATACCTATCTCCCTACCAGTGGCGTAGCTAGGTAACCAAGGGCCCTGGGCCAAATTAAAAATGGGGCCCCACTGCTATGTAAACTGATTAGGTTTTTTCAAATAGAAATATAAAATATACAAATACTTTAAAACTGCTAATCGATTTAAGCTTTTCCTTTAAAAACAAGTATCAATGACTTCGTTTAAATGCAGACTTGATGCGGTTTTTTGTCTTCTTGCTTTTAGCGATAAATGTCCGAGCGAGTTTGGCATATTAATTGCTGCTGCAGAAGGGACAGAATTCTAAAGACAATAACATTGCTGGAAATAATTCTGCAGGAATGCTCGAACTTCTACGAAAAAATGAGGCGACTAACGGAAGGTTTTCAAGACAGGGCATACTTCTGTATGACCGAAAGTGTGGATCTAGTAGCTGATGTCCAGACCTATACTGAAGCTATAGAATGAACCCTTCTCTCACCTGCTCGAATGGCAGTAAACTTAATATAAAGAAATTGCGAATCCGATACCCCAATCCATGACGATGGCATAGATGGTCCATTGCCCAACTATGATGGGTTGCTAATAGCAATTACCCACCTGAAGGACAACGATACGGCAGAGGCCGATGGATTACCAGCCGAGCTATTCAAATACAGCGTCGACTGACAAGGTGCATGCATCATCTTCTTTGAGAATATTGAGCAGATGAAAGCCCGAACGGATCTTCCAAAGTTACTAACCAGAAATGCACCTGTGATGGGTATTTAGCTTCGTGCAACCGAAGTTAACGTTTTTCTTGTTAGATTATCAATTCGATTTTTCTTGGGGGGACGATTTATTTTTTATTCAACAGATGGTAAGAAATAACAATCGCTATAATCCTAGAATCGAAATCTGAGAATATCCTATGTTGTTCGTGACAACGCTACTTATATACTTGACGATTATCGCTCGTTATGCACAATTACTATTTATATTTTTATTTGTATTTGTATTCATATTTGTATTTTGTATTTGCATTTGCTTTGCGTTTGCATTTGGTATTCATATTTGTATAAGCAATCCCAATCTCCAAATTAATGCGATTCCGTTGTCTTTTCTGTTTGACTCCATTGAATTTGCTCTAACTGTCACCATACTCGTAAGGCGGCAAAAAATAGAACTGAAACGAAGAACATAATTTATTTGTTAGAATTATATTAGTAATGAGAAGCTATGACTGCTAATCCTTATCTGTGATTTATTTTTCGATCACTCAGGCCAGCGCTTTTGTTCCGTCACTTACTAAGAACCCCACCAAACTCGACATCATCACCACAACTCTTCTTATTAAATCTGGACTCTATTATCCAATGCGTTTCGACAATCTATCTAGTCCCTCTTTTAGTGAGTAACTAAGACCAGCAGTTGTTTTAAGTATATTTATCACACGTCGAGGTTCTTCTTAGGTACTGGTAATCATAACGAATAAATATTTTACTCACCGCCATCGTCCGACAACCTTTTGGGCCCCAGGGACATCTTATTTTTTAATTTAGCAGAAACCCTGCACGCGTTAGATAAGCTGTTAAGCACTTTTTCGTACCTTATTGCGCTGATCTCAATAAACTGATTGTTGAAGGAAAAGGTGACCAGAACGTCTTTAATATTTATCGTCATTTTAAAGCTCATAAATTAACATACCAATTCATAAATGTTTCCGCGTTTATTGTAACTCAAGAAAACGTGTCGTCTGCTAGTGGGTTTTGATTTGAAGGAGAGGAATTTCACTGTTTAGGTCATAAAATGAATACAAAGAAATCCGTATCTAAATAGAGATATTTATTTACCGGGCTTTCCATTTGAAAGAGTAAAGAACATCTTAAGGCCACTCTATCTTCGCTTAAAAGTCGATACTAACAGGAAGCGCACTTGGACAGCTAGGCACTAGACGTTGGTTTTCAATTGTGGTACTTAAAACTCCAATATAATAGCTCATAATACTCTTACACAACGACAAAACATTTTGAGCCTATACAAATTTTATTTAAGATGGCTCATGTGAATACCGGCTATGCTTCTGGATCACTGAAGGCAACTGCCGAAATATTTAACATCCTCAGAAGTAGTGACAACCGACGCCCGAGAATATTTTCGACATATTAACTGAAACAAATACAAAATTCATAGAGAATTTCCCAATTCGAAATTTATACGTTATTATGAAGAGTTTATAGTAATAGCTGAAAAACGATTTTTCATTTGCCTAAAGGTATTGCTCTCAAGTTCTTGAACCTCCAAATACGGAACATCCCGGAGTAAGAGAGTTTGTTTCCACTTCATCTTTCTTTCATATAGATCTGTAGATGTCACTAGTCGAATTTCCAAGTCTCCTCTGCCAATATGGCAATGTTTGTTAAAGCCTCACAACTGGTATGGGCTTCGGGGTTCAACAATATCACTAGATTTCTCCGATTAATCATAGGTCAAAAGCTTTCTGCGCAGCCCTTCTGTATAGTACTAAACACAACAGGAATACGGATTACCGACCCCTCATCCTCCGATAGCGGTTTCTAGGTTCTAGGGTGCCTCTTCTTGCTACACTCATCGCTTTGGGGGGAAATTTCCAGCGTCCCTGTGCCCTGCACCCACAACCAACCGTATCACAAGTCCCCTGATGCTATTGATCCGAGATAGGCACCCCTTGACCACCCTCAACGCACAGTTAATGACTTCAAGGATAGTGTCGAACCAGTCTGCTATCTGATGGTGGTCACTTCTCTGAGAGCCTGGCCTCCTGATCAGTAAATCTCTGTTAGCTAATGTCGCACCTGGGTCGGAAAAACACTGCAATAGTCAGAAAGTCTGCTTTGAAAACTTTGACCTTTCCGTAAAGAAGATCCTTCTCCTACAACGGCTTCTTCCCTCCCACAACTCCCTTGCCGGTATACGGGTAGAGAAAGAGCCTCCAGCGATCGGTTAGGCGACTCCATGATCCAAGTACTTCGATATGAAGTCAAAGTGAGTAAGGATTTCGTAGTCTTATATCACTTTCAACACGATACACCTTCAGACGATGTCTAGGGCAATATGTGAAAGATGGCGTTAAGTCATGGTTGAGTGGACCTAGTGCACCACACGTGCTGATGAAGCATCGCTCGTGGAACGCTCTCGAGTTTTTTGCTGTTCTTTGCTAGAACCCCCCCACATAAAGACTTCATAGAACCTAATGGCTTGACATGTTGTCCGAAAAGCCAGAGGGACCATTTTCTGTGAGAAACCTCAATTGCTCTGTTAAGTACGAGCATCATTACAATGCCGTTTTTTCTTTCTCTTCGATATTCGGGCTTACATGAAGCTTCCTAACCGGTCGGAGATATGGAGCGTAAAGCCCCGCATTTACCGTTACTCAGTTGCGCCTAATAATTATACATATCAATACAAATCAATATTGATATATAGTACTATATTTTTTTTAGATAACGACACATAACCTTTTGCTTTTTATTTAATTCTTGTGCTTTGCTACTAAGATTTCCCTACAACATCACGTCCTGGTAAAGTGTTTATCTCTGAGCTTCTCGAGAAAGTTTTGTAATTTTGCAACCACCTTCAAGCTTGAAACAAACTATACCATGTCATGCGAGTGCCTTCTTCGATTCTGAATACATCAGTTTGTTGCACCAATGCCGCTATCCCTTTGCGATGAACCGCCATTTTCTGAGACCTATCTGCCAGCGTTACATACTTATTTACAGTCGTTGCTATTTCGACGTCATTTTTTTTCACAGGATGTTACGAGTATCACAACGTTGCCATCCTGATTATGATAACTGATCTCCTCTTTCTTGCATACTGTCTTCAGAGGCGTCCACTAATGTTTGAATTATGCTGCCAAAGAGTAAAATGAACCAAAGAATTCAGAAAATGTATCATTAGACGTGTAGTGTAAGTCCCTTTAACGCCTGTTTTTGTGCTAGTGACCCATAAGACGAGAAATATGTCTACATGAGTGCTAATGACTTTCTGGGAATAAACATTCGTGTAGAGAGTTCCTAACAGGCAAAGTTCTTGCAAATTTTTTTCTCTCTATTTTTCTTCGAGGAAAGCAGAACACAATTAAGGTCTTACAGTCTTTCAGGTATAATTCATAACAGTAAATAATTTTACTCACAACTATATCAGGGAGCAAAATATTGATGCTTTCTTCTTAGCATCGTGTTTCGCCCAAAATTTAGAATTGTTCGGATCTCTAAATTTTGACAAGTTGTTGGTCTTACGAACTCACGAGAATATTTGTCGTGTAATTTCGATGGTTTCTAGCTGTGTGCTCCGTACCATTTTAACAATACCAATTCGCAAACCGATCTGCTCTCTATTTTAAGCAAGAAGAAAAGTTCTTATGCGACATAATTTGAAACGGTACTGGAACGTGATATACGCAAAAACATACAACCCATCTCCCTAGCCATTGGCGTAGCTAGGTAACAGGGGCTGCCAAATTAAAAAATGGGCCCCACGCTATGTAGCTGATTAGATTGTTCTCACTAGATATGAAATAGACACCACTTTAAAAATGCTATCCGATTAGCTTTTTCCTTTAAAAAAAGTATCAATGACTTCGTTAAAATGCAGACTTGATGCGGTTTTTGTTTTCAATTGAATTTATACGATAAATGCCGAAGCGAGTTTGGCCCATATTTTCTGCTGCAAGGACTAGGACTTCTAACATTGCTGTAAATCATTCCGACAGGGAATGCTCGAAAATTCACGAAAAATGAGGCGACTACCGAAGCTTTCAAGACCGGAGCATCTCTGTAGGACCCAAAGTGGTTGATCTAGTAGTTGGATGTCCATACCATACTAAAGCTATTGATGCACACTTCTCCGCCTTCTGAATGGCAGTAAAACTCTCATACAGTATACTCTCGAAAGTAAATTCTCAGAAAGTAAATAATCGCGGAAAAGTAAATCACCTTTTAAGAATACACATGCCCTCGAAAGTAATTTTTTATTTAAAAAGTAAATTTTTAATTTCTAATTTACTTATTCAGTAGAGTGTGATAAAAAATTCCAAACGAACAAGCAGCGTTTTTTACGATGATTCCAAAACCTTATTCTCTTGTTTTATCGCGTCTTTTTAGTAAACAAGAAACTGCTGTGAAATAGAAATTTTGTCAGACACTTCAGATGGAGAAGAAGTCAGCCAGGAACCCAAAGTGGACATATGCGTAAGAAATTCAAGAGTAAACAACTTGATCACTGGTTCAAAATGAAACGATGCAATCAGTTGTCAGACTTTTTGATTGTCGTACAAAAAATGGTCAGAAAATATATTGCAAAGACAACAAAAGCCAAAGATATTCAAGATTTTTTTTCTGTCATAGTAAATACATATGTATTTGTAATGTAAATTGTTTTCAGTAAATTTCAATGTTTTATTGAAGCAAAAAATGCTGAATTTTTTAAGTTTAATATGCATTTTGAATATTATAAAAACAGATATTTATGTATATATTTGGAAAAGTAAATTATTCGAAAAGAAATTACCCAAAATACCATCGATTTAACTTTTCGATAGTAATACTGTATAAAGAACTGGGCGAATCCGGATACCCTAATCCATGACGATGGAATAGATGTTCCATTGCCAACTATGATAGTGCGAATAGCAATTACCCACCTGAGGACCCGATCGCGGCAGAGGCCGATGGATTACCAGCCGAGCTATTCAAATACAGCGGCGAAGAACTGACCCGGTGCATGCATCAGCTTCTTTGTAAATTATGGACAGATGAAAGCCGACTGAAGCCACCATCAAAAAACTGATTGGACCTTTCAGTGTTCTTAAGACCGGGAAAATTTATTAGCACCGAAAAAAAAAGAAAGAAAGAACTCACTCAATAAACTCAAGAGCTTTGAAGATTTTAGTTTTTCTGAACAAATTGGCATAAAGAGATGGATGGATTTGCGCGTGATGTGAATGCTAAAATGTAGACTTTTAATTATCGCAAGCACGCCTCATCTCCAGAAACTGAGGATCTTCAGAAATTGCGACAACATTCACTGAATCTATATACATATCTATATACTTGTATATTTGAAAAAAACTTCATTTTCGGCTGATCACGCGGTGAACAGCTGGCCACTTTGCAACGAAATTGAATTAGTATTCATAGGCAATACGAGTACTGTAGACTAAACTCACCTTATAGGGCCACTCACACTTTTAGTTAAAAAGAAAATGCACAATTTCAAAGTCGTTATCAACTTTATTTTCTGCGAAACTCACTTCTCAATTATTGAATTGAAGTAATTGGATGTTTAAATATATATCTAAACTAGCAACCCGCCCGCTTCTGCACGGAAATAAAAAAGGTCTATGTCCCTCCTGAAACAATGATTAAAATCGATCCCGTGTTTTGATTTATTCCTATTACTGCGCCTCTTCTCCGCTACCACCTCCTGTGAGTATTGTGCACTCTAATTTGAAAGTTTTCCAGTGATTTTACACAAGCCAGCGTGCCCCATTGCAAGTTTGGTGGATTCAGGTTTCTTAATAAAATAACAGTACAACCCTACTTTCAACGCATTTTGTGAAGAGGGAGTCCAGATGGGTTCAAGATTTTAGAAATTCTGTAGGAAAATGAAACAGCTTCTTCCAATCGAGAACAGTATCGACCGGTATATATTTTCGTCGGCGCATCACCCTTTGAAAGAATCAAGTTATTTACTTTACCCTACTTGTTCGTTAGTTGTGACAGAATAGCTCTTTATTTAAACCAAGATAATTTGTCTTATCCCTTTTGTTATCATGTCAGGATAGACATTGTTGACTAACTCTTGGATGTGTCTATCAAAACACATAGGTTTTCTAGGTACTCCTTCCCTCACTTTGTTTTGAATTCTCCATTGCCAACCCTTTTAGCAGCATCTCTAGGAATACCTGTTCCGCACGTGAAATGACGAAACCCTCATATTAGTTTTTTTAAGTCTTAATTTTATTGACATCGTGACCAAAAATTATTATTATTATTTATTGCTTGGTATATACGCCTCAAGCTGCTAGCATTTTTTAGATTGCAGTTTCTATTATCTGATCAATTTTTTCCATATATCTTCCATTTTTTATCTTCCTCATCTAAAATCTTTTTAGCGATCTGCCTGTACTCTCGAAATTTTGCCTTCTAGTTACGCTAGCATTTATTTCGGGTGCCTTGTGACGTGGAGGGTAATATCGTCGGCATCTTGTGTCTATTGATTCTTATCACTTGAGTTTTATATTTTGTTTGCTCTGACGATGAGGAAGACAAATCTACATTCCCCCTGACAATTGTAATATTAAAATTGTATTTTTTTTTTTTTTTTTTTGTTCCCCCCAAATTGACGGTTGGTGCCAAGACACACCTGGTATGCCTTCTATAGTTTGAGAAATGCACAAATACGCAAATAGTTGCTTCGGTTGATGAGCTGATATTTAAAAAATGGGCCCGTCCTGTGGCTCGACTCTCAATTTTGTTTTAGCTAATTTTCTTTTGATTTCGCTCTTCCACTCAGTTATAACTATACAAATAATTGTGTTTTTATAATTGGCAGTTTAATTGTTGCAGGGAAATTTACTTACCTTTTTCCACCCATTTACCATCTTTGTGGTGAGGACCTGAAGCATTTAAGCGATTCCTGCCATAACGAGCTATTGTCGGTTTTATTGTGTTTCAGTAAACCCTCTTAAGATATCTGATTTTTTTCCCTAAATTCAATATCTCGCATTTGGGCGTTCAGTAAATGCTTATGTTTCCCCTACAATTAGTTAATTTACTTCGTTAGAATATTATAAATAAATTCCTTAACTTACATTTTTCTCAACCGTCTACACCCACGAAATATAACTGAATATTCAAATCTGCTAGCTATTATCTTCTGTTTTTTTTCGATAGCAAAACGATAAATTGATTTCGATGAGCACCCATAAACCGATACAAATTCTGTTTCGAACATCAAACCAATAATATCTGAATTCATGACCCTACTGCTTTTTTTTTGATCGTTTTCAATTCCGATTCGACAAACTACATCAGATTCCACACACCCCCGAATTACATGAATTCAGTACGGTAAATAACGACATGAATTGAAATACCCACATACTTACATACGTCCGAAATTTACTGCTCGAGAGATTCGTACATATGACTTACAATACATTGTACGTCCGATTCTTTCTACCATACGATCTTAATTCAACACAGATGAGGTGGGATGAGATTCCCACATACTTCTAATATTTCTTCGGTTGACAGCGAACAACACACAACAGTTTTTTTTGAAAACGTATGCTCTTGTTTAAACATTTGGTAAATAGAAATGAATCAACTATTTTTTTTATGCAGAACGAAAGTAAATATTCCTAAAGTTAACTTCAGTAATTTCATTTTAATCGGTGGGATTATTTTATGATGTATGGCTGTGTAAACAAAAATGTATGTTTTTTACTCACGATTTTGTCCCGAGTGCCACGCCCCCTTAATATAATTCTTAACATTATAATGACATAAACTCTTCCTCTTCAAACAATCTTCTATTAAAAAAACCGCATCAAATCAGTTGCTTAGTTTTCAAGAAAAAAAAAAAAAAGAAAGAAAAAAAAAAAAAATTTCTTAATTTTTATACAATTTTTTTATCATCTATTTAGTGTTTTGAGTTTTATTCTTTTTAATGTGTTTTTTTCTTTTTAGTTTTTTTTTTTTGGATTTTTTGTCTTTCTGGGCATTTTTTTCTTTGGTTATTTTTTATTTTCTAATTATGCTTTTTTTTTTTATTGTTATTTTGTTTTATTTTGTGTTTATGTTTACTATTCTATTTTTGTTTTTTTTTTTTTTATTTTTTATTTTTTAATTGGTTATTTGATTTTGTGTTTTTACTTTTGGTGACTATTTTTTTTATACTATTTGGTTTTTATATATCTTTTTAATGTGTTAAAAAAAGAAAAAAAAAAAGAAAGAAAAAAAGAAAAACAAATAAGAAAATGGATAACAAGAAAAAAAGAATAAAAAAAAAAAAAAAAAAAAAAAAATAAAATTAAAAAAAAAAACAAGAAAATAAATAAAGAAAAAAAAGAAAAAAAAGAAAAAGAAATAATAAACACAACAAAGAAAAAAAAAAAAAAGGAAAAAAAAAAACAAGAAAAAACCCAACACAAAAAAGAAGAAAAGACAAAAAAACAAAAAAAAAAAAAAAAAAACAAATATAAAAGAGAATAAGAAAAAAATAAAAAAAAGAAAAAAATAAAGAAAAAAACGAAAAAAGAGAAAAAAGAAAAGGAAGCAAAAAGAAAGAAAAGAAAGAAAAAAAAAAAAAAACAAAAAAAGAAACATAAAAAAAGAACAAAGAAAAAAAATGAACAAAAAAAAAAAATAAAAAAACAAAAGAAAAAAAGATAAGAAAAAAAAAGAAAAAAAAAAACGAAAAAATAAAAAGAAAAAGAGAAAAAAAAAGAAATAAGAAAAAAAAAAAAAAAGAAAAAAAAAAAAAAAAACGAAAAAAGGAAAAATTAGATAAAAAAAAAAAGAAAAAAAAGAAAAAAAAAAAAACCAAGATAAAACAAAAAAAAATAAAAAGAGAAGAAAAAAGAAGTAAAAAATCACAAAAAAGAAAAAAGAAAAAACAAAAAAAAAAAGAAAAAAAAAAAACAAAAGAAAAAAAAAAAAACTACAAAGGACGACAAATACCAAAGAAAAAGAAATAAAAAAAAATAAAAGAGAAAAGACAAACACAAAAAAAAAGACAAGAAAGACAGACAAAATAAAAGAAAAACCTAAAAAAGATAGTAAATATCAACACGGCAAAGAAAAAAAGCTAAAAGAAAAAAAATGAAAAAAATTACAAGAATACAAAAAAAATAACTTAAAAAAAAAAAATCAAATAATTAACAAAAACATAAGATAAAAACCCACTAACTAGAAATTTGATTTTTTGTTTATTTTCTTTATTTTTTTTTATTAATTATCTTCCATTTTTTTTTTTTTTCTTTTATTTTTTTTTAAATTTTTTTTTTATTTTTCTAATTTTCATATATTTACTTTACTTTAGTTTTTTTTTTATTTTTTTATTTTCTTTTTTTTTTTGTTCGTTTCGTTTGTTTTTTTTTTTTTTTTTTTTTATCATGGGGGGGTGTACTAATTTTACTATCTTTTGGTTTTTGTTTACACTTTTTTTTATTTTTATTCTTTGGGGTTTTTCTATGGCTCTACTATTTTTTTATGTTACACATGTTTCTTTTTTTTTTGCTCGTTTTTTTTATATTTTTTTTTTTTTTGCTACTTGTATTATTTGTGTATTTTTTTGTATTTTTTTGTTTTATTTTTCTATTTTTTTTCTATTTTTTTTCCTCTCATTTTATTTTTTTACTTTATTTTCTTTTTTTTTTATCTATTATTTTTTTTTTTTTTATTATTTTTATATACTTTCTTTTTCGTTTTTTTTTTTAACATTAAGGGGCATATTCAGAAAAAGTGACTTTGTTTATAATATGTAGTGAATGTGATAGTGATGTAAAATGTAAACTGAGCAATTATATATTGGAACCAGTAGGTTATTAGGTTTATTATATATTAAGATAAATAGCACTCGGTAAGCGATCGAAACCGCGATGCTGCGGAAAGCGTAGATGTTGGCTGTTCGACGTCGTATCAACGAAAGGTGCGCGAGCTGCTTTCTCTATTCCTTTTGTTCTAATTAGACTGCGTTTGGGTGCATGTGCGTGTATGTGTGTTAATGGTGGTGTTCGCTCGCGTGATGAGGTGAATAGTCGATCCGGTGTGATGAATTGATGCAGATGTGATGCGACGTCGCTACTCATTTAGCCAAGTACTTATATCGGAGTAAGAATTTTTGACAGTTTTTACTTGATTTAATCGTATACTCAGTTTGCTTTGCCACTTCATAATGAATTTACTTTCCCTTACTTACTTACTTAATATTTTTTTGCTTTTATTTATTTTTTACCATTTATATTTGTATTTATATTTGTATTTATATTTGTATTTGTATTCATATTTGTATTCATATTTGTATTCATATTTGTATTATAACCTCCCCAATCTTCCACAATCAATCGATCCGTTGGCTTTTCTGTTTGAACTCCAATTGAATTTGCTCTAACTGTCAAAATACTCGTAAAGACGGCAAAAAATAGAACTGAAACGAAGAAACATAATTTGTTTGTGAGAATTATATTAATAATGAGTAGCTATTGAGCTACTAATCCTTAATCTCTGATTTATTTTTCGATCACTTAGAAGCAGCTTTTGTTCCGTAACTTAACTAAGACCCCACCAAAACTCGACATCAACACCACAAACTCTACTTATTGAATCTGGGACTCTAAGTATCCAATGCTGTTTCGACAATCTATCTATCCCTCTTTTATTGAGTACTAACCAGCAGTTGTTTTAAGTAATATTTATCTACGTGTCGGGGTTCTTCTTAAGGTAATGGTATCATAACGATAAATATTTGTACTCACCGCCAATCGTCAGACAAAAACTTTTAGGCCCCAGTGACATCTTATTTTTTAAATTTAGCAGAAACCACTGCACGCAGTTAGATAAGCTGTTAAGCACTTTTTTCAGTACGCTTATTGCGCTGATCTCAAGTAAACTGATTGTTGAAGGAAAGTAGATGGCGAAAGTCTTTAAATATTTAGTCGTCCAATTTTTAAAGCTCATAAATTAACAAAACCAAGTCATAAATGTTTCGCGTTTATTGTTAACTCAAGAAACGTGTCGTCGCATAGTGTTTGATTTGAAAGAGGAATTTTCACTGTTTAGTCATAAAATGATACAAAAGAACCGTATCTAAATAGAAATATTTATTACCGCATTTCCATTTGAAAGAGTGAAGAAGCATCTTAAAGTCACATCCAGCTTGGCTTAAAAAGTCGTTACTAACAGGGATCGCACTTGGACAGCTTAGAATGCCGATCCGTTGTGGTACTTAAAACTCCAATATAATAGCTCATCAGACTCTTACACAACGACAAAATATTTTGAGCCTATGACAAATTTATTAAGACGGCTAATGTGAGTTCCGGCTATGTCTTCTGGATCACTGAAGGCAAAACTGCCGAAATGTTTTAACATCGCACAGAAAGCGGTGGCAACTGACGCACGAGAATATTTTCGGCATATAACTAAAACAAAATACAAATTCATAGAGGAAATTTTCCCAAATTTCGAAATTTATATGGTTATATGAAAGAGTTATAATAGCTGAAAACGATTATTCATTTGCCTAAAGGTATGCGCTCTTAAGTATCTTGGCCTCCCAAACACGGAACAATCATGGAGTAAGAGAGTTGTTTCCAACTCATCTTCTTTCATACAGATTCTGTAGATGTCCATGGTAGGATTTCCAGGCCTCACTGCCAATATGTTCTGTTCAAAGCCTCACAACTGGAGATAGGCTTACTGAGTGTAAAAATATCAATAGCCCAGCTATATAGTACTAGAACACAACAGGAAACGGGAGTACCGACCTACATCCACTCTACCGATAGCGATTCTAGGTTCTAGGGTGCCTCTTCTTGCTAACTCATCTGCTTTTCTATTTCCTGCGATTCCTCTGTGGCCTGGCACCCACACCAACCTCATCACAAAGACACCGGATGCTATTGATAGCGAGGATAGGCACTCCTTGACCAGCCCTAAACGCACTATTAATGAGTTCAAGGATAGTATCGACAGTCTGCTATCTGAGTGGATGGTCACTTCTCTGAAGGAGGCTGCACTCCAGAGCAGTAAACCTACTGTTACCTTAATGTTTGCAACCTGGGCATGGAAAACTCTGCAATAGTCAGAATGTCTGAAACTGCTGATGATAGAGAGCTCCTGACAGTAAATTAAGCTTTGACCCTCAGGTAAAGAAGACCATTGCCCCCTCTTCCCAACGACTTCTTCCCTCCCACAACTCCCTCGCCGGTATACGGGTAGAGAAGAAGCCTTCAGCGTTCGGTTAGGTGACTCCATGATCCAAGTGATTCGATATGAAGTCAAAGTATGTAAGGATTTCGTAGACTTATAGCAACTTTCACACCGAGACACCTTCAGGCGATGTCAACGGGCAATATGTGAAAGATGGCTTTAAATGCCATGGTTGAAGTCGACATTAGTGCACCACACGTGCTGATGAGCATCGCTCGTTGAACGCTCTCGAGTTTCTTTGCTGTTCTTTGCTAGAACCCTCCACCACATAAAGACTTCATAGAACATAATGGGCTTGACAATGGTGTCGTAAAGCCAGAGGACCATTTTCGGTGAGAAACCTCACATTTTGCGAATGGCTCGTCTACATCAGTACAAGGTAACTGTACAAGAATTGTAAAAAAAGCACGTCTGTATTTTATAACCGTCTATCACAAAAAAAGCCGCTTCTTTATTGAATACCTCCTTAAATATACATTTGGTTAACGGATTGTAGCATCACGCCATATGATACATATGTGCATACATATATATATGAATGTCTATAGTTTACATATTGTAGATTTACATTTACATTCGCTAAGCTAGAGTGAAACTGCTAGTCTACGAATACAAGGAATAAAAGGAGGACACAATCATATTGATCATTCAGCATTCAGCAATCAGCTGACTGGTATCGGTTTGCGTCCTTACTAATTATGCGCAGGACTGCATTTTACTGAACTTAAATCTTGAACATCCTGCCCGGCTGAACCCTCGCGGTTCAGTAATTCTTCTGTAGGACCAGTTAGGCGGCATAACTTCTGCACCGGTCGCTGACAGCGCTGCTTACTAGGAAATCCATTTGATGATGTCTTGTTGGTATTGTACTCTATGGTCACGGTACGAACCAGGCCATCACTGCCCGGGTGAACGTCAATCACCCGTCCCATACGCCAAACCGATGGTGGCAAATTTTCACCACGTATAAGAACTACATCTCCACGCTGAACATTGGGTTCCGATCTAGTCCATTTGTTCCGTGTCTGAAAAGTATTTAGAAATTCGGATTGCTAGCGGCGCCAAAAATGCTCCAACATTTTCTGGAGGCGTTGCCAATATCGAAGACGATTTTCGGAGCTTCAGGCAATGGAGGATCTGGACGACAATTGAGTGATCGTCCGATCAGAAAGTCAACCGGAGTTAGAGCTACCCCTCCTTCTGGATCATCTTAGAGAGCTATCAGTGGTCTAGAATTTAGACACGCCTCGATGCGAGTCAGGAGAGTAGACAATTCAGAGTAACGCAACGTCTGGCTGCCCATGATCCTCAGCAGATGCTTTTTAGCTGAACGAACTGCTGCTTTCCATAGACCGCCGTGATGAGGTGCGGAAGGTGTTCCGACATGTAGCTTCAGCTGCCAGATGTTGTTGAGCATGTGCTGTTACCCAAGCCTTTAAGTCTTCCTGCATTTGACGATTAGCCCCTACAAATTGTGTACCATTATCACTGTATAAGTAGGCACAGATACCCCGTCGACTAATAAAACGATCGTAAACATCTATAAATGCCTGTGTACTCAAGTCCTCTGCCAGCTCAATATGAACCGCTCGTGACGCCATACAAATAAATATGGCAGCGTAGGTTTTTGTAGTCAGGGTAGCGCGATGCTTCCCCACACGTACATTGAATGGCCCGCAGTAATCCAAGCCACTACGAGAGAATGGTGGAGCCACTAGTACACGTTCTTTCGGAAGCGAAGCCATTTGTTGACGTTGTCTAATTTTAAGATGCCTACGACATGTAGTGCAGGCCCAGATGAAAGACTTTACTTGCGCCCGTGCGCTTATAAGCCAGAAACGTTGTCTAAGGAACTGAAGCATTTGTTGTATTCCACCATGTAAGCAACGTGTATGAGCATCAGCGACTAGTAAATAAGCCAGAGCACCACGCGGAATTGTAATTTGATGTCGCTGATCTTTACTTAAGTCGGAGTTTGTGAGTCGACCACCTACTCTCAGTATGCCATCTGCATCCAAGAAAGGATTGAGTGCTAAGATTTCACTACGACCCGCAATTCTGGAATGTAATGCAAGAGACTTAATTTCTTCTTTAAAATTATTACCTTGTGCTTGTCGAACATGCAGAAGTAAGGCCCAGTGCTGTTCTGCGACTGAAACTACATCGTTCCTGTAACCACGATATTTGGGTAACCAGCGCCTTAACCAAACAGTGGTGTTAAGTAAACGACTCAATTTACTAAGTTTCTCTATGAGAGGTATCCTGTTGTCTTACGTGGATGTCATAATCCACTGGTAATTAGCTCTGGAAACGAAGATGGAGACCACACGACATTCAGCATTTGAGAGGTGCTCCTCCTCCTCCGTTAAAGAAGGTAAACGCATTTCCTCCACGCCTTGGTGAATGCACGTCGGTCCGGTCCACCAAAGGTGATGATCCGCTAAGACGGCGGGAGATAAACCTCTGCTTGCACAGTCGGCTGGATTTGACTCCGACCGAATGTGCTTCCAAGCGTTGATGTCTGAATTAAGTAGCTCTGCAGGAAGTTCAGCATCCCATGGCAGGCCAGCCTTCCATAAGTCCTGTATGAATAGTTTGGCCACCACGACTACAGGTGCCAATACCCCAGTTGGATCATATAATTTCGCTACGTCACTCAAAACCTTTCGCTTGGTATGCATTGACGTGTCGTCAACTAAGCCTACCTTGAAGAAGAGCTCGTCGCTCACTGGATCCCAGTAAAGACCCAATACCTTGGTTGTTGAGTTGTTCAACTCTAGTTCTGATGCAGAAACTGTTGTACCGGTTATCGCAGATAATACGTGTGTATAATTGGAATTCCACTTTCCCAATATTAATTGTCCTTGTTTCAAAATAGTCGCTACATCTTGAGCACGGGTAATAGCAAGTTCATCGCTGTCGACGCTATCCAAATATTCATCAACGTAGAAATTATAAAGTATGCTATGACGCGCTGCGGCAGCCCGGCTTGGGTCATAGATGACTTCATAATTGTCATTCGCACATTGACGCAGTGCGCGTATTGCGTTGAATGGACTACAAGCCATTCCATAAGTTACCGTCTTCAATTCGTACACTTGAAGAGGTTCTTTTGGCGATTCACGCCAAAGTATTTGTTACCATTTACGATGTCGTCTATCTACCAGTATTTGTCGGAACATCTTCTGTATGTCTGTAGTGATGGCTACCTTGCATTTGCGAAAACGGTGAAGGATGTCGACAATATTGGCATGTAGTTGTGGTCCCGAAAACTGTGTATCGTTTAAGGATGTCCCACTCGATGTCTTCGCGGAAGCGTTGAAAACTACGCGAAATTTTGTGGTTACCGCATGATGAGGTATGAAGTAACCATTTTCTTTGTTGGTGAAAGCTTGCTTGCTAACCTCCATATGATCGAGAGTAATGCATTCTCGCATAAATGCAATGTACTGCTCACGAAGACATGGGTCGTTCATCAACCGCCGCTCGAGTTGTAGAAACTGGCGGAGTGCCGAATGATGAGATTCTCCAAGAGCAGGAGCATCTGGTCGAAATAATATTTGCACCTGGTACCTGCCGTCTGAGGTACGGGTAACTGTGTCGTTGAAGATCGTCTCACAGTCATCCACCTGTACTTCGGATGATAGTATGGGCTCTTCAAGTTCCCAGAAGCTTCTAATTAACGTGTCTAGCCGTTGTTTGTTGACACATTTCGCAGTAAGAGATGTGTGTAAAGTGGAGTGAGCAGAACTTATGACTGGTCCAAATACTACCCAGCCAAGACGAGTGTTCAAAGCGCAAAGTTGCTCTGGAGAACCCTGGATGAAACCCTCCTGAAAGAGACCCGTCAGAACGTCAGCACCAAGTAGCAGATCCACCGAACTTGGAGTGGCAAACGTTGGGTCAGCTAGCGGTAAATCTTTTAAATGGCTCCAAGCTTCTGCGCCTATATGCGTATCTGGCGTTACTGAGGTTATTGTCGGCACGACATAAGCCTCGAGTTTGAAGTTAAGGTTGTTGTCAAAGGCAGCCTGCATCTGTACCCTTACTGTAGACTGTAGCGCTAGAACCATTTCCTTCAATTCGTATCTCCCCTGGACGCCTACGAAGACACATACGTTTTGTAGTGGCATCGGTAATCAGACTCACCTGAGAGCCCAAGTCGCAGAGGGCACGACACACGAATTGTCCTCCATTGTGATCGATCAGGATGACCTTCACAGTCGCTAGTACAATGGTCCGGTCTCCATTAATGAGAAATGACCGGACCTTCCCCAAATGTCACTGTTGCCGTGGGTATATCTGTGGCACCTGTGTTGAAGGTGTGTCCAGGGATATATTCCGATCGGTTATGTGACTGTTGGTGTCTTCCTCCATGGTCGGTGTATTGTTCGCAACGTTGCCTTTGCAGAGCATCGTATGATGACGATGGCACCTTAAGCAATCACGCGATGTACAAACACGAGATCCATGGTCACTTCCAAGGCAGTTGAAACATAACGAAAGCCGCTTAACTGTATCCCACCGTTCCGGTATGGAAAGATTAACGAACCGTTGACACTTGTGTATTCGGTGTCCGTTAGCGCAAAGTTGGCAAACAACCATAATCCCTTTCACTGAATGTAACGGCTGAGATGAGTTTACCGTTGCAACGTTAGCCTTAACGGGATGGGTTGGTCTCTGATGAAGAGTTGTTGTACCGTTCGTAGCTCCTTGGGGCAAATTGTTGGCACGCTTCTCAATAAACGTCAAAAAGTCCTGACACATTGGTATGTTGTTCGTCTGAAGGCTCATCCCCCACTCATACCTGGTGATTGTGGGCAATTTAGGTAGCAGAAGTGGCACCAAGAGAGCGTCCCAATGCCTTACCGGAAAACCCATAACGCTTAAAGCTCGCATCACATTTTGGACGGTGTCAACTAGTCGAAGCAAGCCTTCTGTGATTCGGCGGGTTGATTAGGTAAATTCAGGATACGCTGCACGTGCGATTCTACTAACAAGCGTGGATTATCAAATCGCCGTTTCATCTCCTGCCACATGTCCTCATAGCCGCCTGTGTAAAGTCCACCGACCAATGGTACGCTATCAGCATTGACATGTTGGCGTAACTTGCTTAATTCATAACTGGAATCCAGATCCTTGCGATTGTGAACTAGTGCCTCGAACAAATCTTTAAAAGGCAGCCAATTCGCTGGGTCACCATTTAACACAGGAATCTTAATTGGATCTAATCGCATGTCCGATTGATTCGCCACACAAATACCACCTTCACCAGCGTCACATATACATATACGACGTAGTCGAATACATATTTGTGTGTACAGCAACTCCGTAGCAGCTAAGAAGTCGTCATGTGTGGTCAATTCGCTGGCTTGTGCTGAAGACACCAGATCCGTATGATACTCCATAAACCTTTCAAAATGCTTGTCCAACTGTCCACGAATCACATCGCAAGGTGCATGCATCAGCTTCTTTGTAGAATATGGACAGATGAAAGCCCGACTGATCTCCCAAAAGTTACTAACAGAAATGCACCTGTGATGGGTATTTAGCTTCGGTGCAACCGAAGTTAACGATTTTTCTTGTTAGATATAAAGTCGATTTTCTTGTTTTTGCTAAACTTATTTTTTATTCAACAGAATGGGAAGAAATAACAATCGCTATAATCACTAGAACTCGAATCTGAAGAAGTATCCTATGTTGTCGTGACAACGCTACTTATGAGTACTTGACGATGATCGCTCGATTTATGCACAGTATTACCATTTATATTTATATTTGTATTTGTATTTGTATTTGTATTCATATTTGTATTTGTATTTGCATTTGCATTTGCATTTGTATTCATATTTGTATAAGCAAATCCCCAATCTTCCAAAATCAATCGATCCGTTGGCTTTTCTGTTTGAACTCCAATTGAATTTGCTCTAACTGTCAACATACTCGTAAAGGCGGCAAAAAATAGAGCTGAAACGAAGAAACATAATTTATTTGTGAGAATTATATTAGTAATGAGAAGCTATTGAGCTGCTAATCCTTAATCTCTGATTTATTTTTCGATCACTCAGCAGCAGCTTTTGTTCCGTAACTTAACTAAGACCCCACCAAAACTCGACATCAACACCACAAACTCTTCTTATTAAATCTGGGACTCTAAATATCCAATGCTGTTTCGACAATCTCTCTATCCCTCTTTTATTGGGTACTAACCAGCTTGCGAAAATCGACACGCCGCGGTTAACTCGTCTATAATCGCGTAAGCGGTGTCTACGCCAATTAACAAGAAGAACCAGCAGTTGTTTTAAGTAATATTTATCAACACGTCGAGGTTCTTCTTAAGGTAATGGTGTCATAACGATAAATATTTGTACTCACCGCCAATCGTCAGACAAAAACTTTTGGGCGCCAGTGACATCTTATTTTTTAAATTTAGCAGAAACCACTGCACGTAGTTAGATAAGCTGTTAAGCACTTTTTCAGTACGCTTATTGCGCAGATCTCAAGTAAACTGATTGTTGAAGGAAAGTAGATGCAGAAAGTCTTTATATATTTAGTCGTCCAATTTTTAAAGCGCATAAATTAACATTACCAATTCATAAATGTTTCGCGTTTATTGTCAACTCAAGAAACGTGTCGTCGCATAGTGTTTGATTTGAGAGAGGAATTTTCACTGTTTAGTCATAAAATGATACAAAAGAACCGTATCTAAATAGAAAGATTTATTACCGCATTTCCATTTGAAAGAGTAAAGGAACATCTTAAAGTCACATCTAGCTTGGCTTAAAAAGTCGATACTAACAGGAATCGCACTTGGGTAGCTAGGCATTAGAACATTGGTTCATTGTGGTACTTAAAACTCCAATGTAATAGCTCATCAGACTCTTACACAACGACAAAATATTTTGAGCCTGTGACAAATTTATTAAGACGGCTAATGTGAGTTCCGGCTATGTCTTCTGGATCACTGAAGGCAAAACTGCCGAAATGTTTTAACATCGCTCAGAAAGCAGTGACAACCGACGCCCGAGAATATTTTCGACATATAACTAAAACAAAATACAAATTCATAGAGGAAATTTTCCCAAATTTCGAAACTTATACGGTTAAGTGAAAGAGTTATATAGTAATAGCTGAAAACGATTTTTCATTTGCCTAAAGGTATGCGCTCTCAAGTGTCTTGGCCTCCCAAACACGGAACAATCATGGGGTAAGAGAGTTGTTTCCAACTCATCTTCTTTCATATAGATTCTGTAGATGTCTATGGTAGGATTTCCAGGCCTCACTGCCAATATGGCAATGTGCTGTTAAAAGCCTCACAACTGGAGATGGGCTTCGGGAGTTCAAAAATATTACTAGATTACTCCGAGTAATCATAGGTCAAAAGCTTCTGCGAAGCCCTGCTGTAGAGTACTATAACACAACAGGAAACGGGAGTACCGACCTACATCCACTCTACCGATAACGGTTCTAGGTTCTAGAGTGCCTCTTCTTGCTAACTCATCAGCATTTCAATTTGCTGCGATTCCCCTGTGGCCGGACACCCATACCAACCTCATCACAAAGACACCGGATGCTATTGATAGCGAGGATAGGCACTCCTTGACCAGCCCTAAACGCACTATTAATGAGTTCAAGGATAGCATCGACAGTCTGCTATCTGAGTGGATGGTCACTTCTCTGAAGGAGGCTGCACTCCAGAGCAGTAAATCTACTGTTACCTTAATGTTTGCAACCTGGGCCTGGAAAACACTACAATAGTCAGAAAGTCTGAAGCTGCTGATGATAGAGAGCTCCTGAAAGTAAATTAAGCTTTGACCTTTCCGTAAAGAAGATCATTGCCCCTTCTCCTAGAACAGCTTCTTCCCTCCCACAACTCCCTCGCCGGTATACGGGTAGAGAAAGAGCCTCCAGCGTTCGGTTAGGCGACTCCACTATCCAAGTGTTTCGATATGAAGTCGAAGTGAGTAAGGATTTCGTAGTCTGATAGTAATTTTCGCATCCATGCACCTTCCGACGATGTCTACCAGCAATATGTGCTGATGAGCATCGCTCGTTGAACGCTCTCGAGTTTCTTTGCTGTTCTTTGCTAGAACCCTCCACCACATAAAGACTTCATAGAACATAATGGGCTTGACAATGGTGTCGTAAAGCCAGAGGACCATTTTCTGTGAGAAACCTCACATTTTGCGAATGGCTCGTCTACAGCAGTACAAGGCAACCGATACCTTTTTTGCTTTCTCTTCGATATTCGGCTTCCATGAAAGCTTCCTATCCTGCCAGGAGATGATGGGGCGTAAAGGCCGCCATTTACCGTTACTCAGTATGCGCCAAATTAATTATACATATCAATACAAATCAATATTCATATATAGTAATAATAATTTTTTGAGATAACACATATAATTTAGTGCTTTTTCTTTAATTCTTGTGCTGTGGTACTAGATTTCTACAAAAATCACGTTCATGAGCAAAGTGTTATCTCTGAGCTCTCAGAAATTTGTAATTTTGCAACAACCTTCAAGCTTGAAACAAAATTATACACATGTTCATGCAGTGCCTTCTTCTGATTCTGATACATCAGTTGTTGCAGCCATGCCGCTATCCCTTTGCGATGAACCGCCATTTTCTGAAGACCTATCTGACACGTTTACATACTTATTTACAAGTTTCTGCCTAGTTTCGGAGCAGTTTTCACAGGATGTTACAATCACAACGTTGCCATCCTGATTATGGTAAACTTGATCTCCTCTTTCTTGCATACTGTCTTCAAGAGGCTTTCCACTAATGTTTGGAATTATGCTGGCAAAGAGTAGAACTGGAACCAAAGAATTCAGAAAATGTATCTATTAGAAGTGTAGTGGTAATGTCCTTTGACGCCTGTTTTGTGACGAGAAATAGCACTCATCTGTCCCATCAGTCGCCTTTTCAGGTAATAATTCATAACAGTAAATAATTGTACTCACCAACTATAGTCAGGGACAAAAATATTGATCTTCTTCTTAGCATCGTGTTTCGCAAAAATTTTAGAATTGTCGGATCTCTAATTTTGACAAGTTGTTGGTCTTACGAACTCAACGGGTAGAATATTATGTCGTATATATTTCAGATGGTTCTGAAGCTGTGTATCTCCGTACAATTTTAACAATTCCAATTCACAACCGATCTGCGTCTATTTTAAGCAGGAAAAGTTCGTATAGCGTACATAATTTTTCAACGGGACCTGGGAACGTGATATCTTCTTCTACTAAATTGGCGTAAACACCTCTTACGCGGTTATAGCCGAGTTAACAACCGCGCGCCAGTCGTTTCTTCTTTTCGCAACGTGGCGCCAATTGGATATTCCAAGCGAAGCCAGGTCCTTTTCCACCTGGTCTTTCTAACGCAGTAGAGGTCTTCCTCTTCCTCTGCTTCCCCCGGCGGGTATTGCGTCGAATATTTTTAGAGCTGGAGTGTTTTCGTCTACACATACGACATGACCTAGCCAGCGTAGCTGTTGTCTGTTGATTCGCTGAACTATGTCAATGACGTCGTATATTTAATACAGCTCATGGTTCCATCGAATGCGATATTTGCAGTGGCCAACGCGCAAAGGACCATAAATCTTTCGCAGAACCGTTCTCTCGAAAACTCGCAACGTCGACTCATCCGCTGTTGACATCGTCCAAGCCTCTGCACCATATAGCAGGACGGGAATTATGAGAGACTTATAGAGTTCGCTGGTTCCAAGATAGACGAAATTATCTACAACTTCAAAGTTATGACTGTCAACAGTGACGTGAGTGCCAAGTCGCGAGTGCGACGACTGTTTGTTTGATGACAGGAGATATTTCGTCTTGCCCTCGTTCACTGCCAGACCCATTCGTTTTGCTTCCTTGTTCAGTCTGGAGAAAGCAGAACTAACGGCGCGGGTGTTGAGGCCGATGATATCAATATCATCGGCATACGCCAGCAGCTGTACACTCTTATAGAAGATTGTACCTGCTCGATTAAGTTCTGCAGCTCGAACTATTTTCTCCAGCAGCAGATTGAAAAAGTCGCACGATAGGGAGTCGCCTTGTCTGAAACCTCGTTTGGTATCGAACGGCTCGGAGAGGTCCTTCCCGATCCTGACGGAGCTTTTCGTGTTGCTCAACGTCAGTTTACACAGCCGTATCAGTTTTGCGGGGATACCAAATTCAGACATCGCGGCATAAAGGCAGCTCCTTTTCGTGCTGTCGAAAGCAGCTTTGAAATCGACGAAGAGGTGGTGCGTGTCGATTCTCCTTTCACGGGTCTTTTCCAAGATTTGGCGCATGGTGAATATCTGGTCGGTTGTTGATTTGCCAGGTCTAAAGCCACACTGATAAGGTCCAATCAGTTCGTTGACGGTGGGCTTTAATCTTTCACACAATACGCTCGATAGAACCTTATATGCGATGTTGAGGAGGCTAATCCCACGGTAGTTGGCGCAGATTGTGGGGTCTCCTTTTTTATGGATTGGGCATAGCACACTTAAATTCCAGTCGTTGGGCATGCTTTCGTCCGACCATATTTTACAAAGAAGCTGATGCATGCTCCTTATCAGTTCTTCGCCGCCGTGTTTGAATAGCTCGGCCGGCAATCCATCGGCCCCTGCCGCTTTGTTGTTCTTCAGGCGGGTGATTGCTATTCGAACTTCTTCATGGTCGGGTAATAGAACGTCTGCTCCATCGTCATCGATTGGGGAATCGGGTTCGCCTTCTCCCGGTGTTGTGCTTTCACTGCCATTCAGCAGGCTGGAGAAGTGTTCCCTCCATAATTTAAGTATGCTCTGGGCATCGGTAACTAGATCACCTTTGGGGGTTCTACAAGAGTATGCTCCGGTCTTGAAACCTTCTGTAAGCCGCCGCATCTTTTCGTAGAATTTTCGAGCATTACCCCTGTCGGCCAGCTTATCGAGCTGTTCGTACTCACGCATTTCGGCCTCTTTCTTCTTCTGTCTGCAAATGCGTCTCGCTTCCCTCTTCAACTCTCGGTATCTATCCCATCCTGCACGTGTTGTGGTCGATTATAGCGTTGCGAGGTAGGCAGATTGTTTTCTCTCCGCTGCGACACGGCACTCCTCGTCGTACCAGCCGTTCTTTTGCACTTTCCGAAAACCAATGGTTTCGGTTGCAGCTGTACGTAAGGAGTTTGAAATGCCGTCCCACAGTTCCCTTATACCGAATTATTGATGAGTGCTCTCAGAGAGCAGGAGTGCAAACCGAGTAGAAAAAACGTTCGGCTGTCTGTTGTGATTGTAGCTTCTCGACGTCGAACTTTCTTTGTGTTTATTGCCGTGCGTTTTTAGCTGCGCAGAGGCGAGTGCATATCTTGACTGCAACGAGTTGATGTTAGGACCTCGCAGCGTACGCACATTTAAAACACTAGAGATATGTATTCCGTCTATCGCAACATGATCGATCTGGTTGGTGGTTTTTCGATCCGGAGACAGCCAGGTAGCTTGATGTATCTTCTTATGCTGGAATCTAGTACTACAGATAACCATATTTCGGGCCCCGGCGAAGTCGATCAGCCTCGACCCATTTGGGGATGTTTCGTCGTGGAGGCTGAATTTACCGACCGTAGTGCCAAAGATACCTTCTGTGCCCACCCTGGCGTTAAAGTCGCCAAGCACGATTTTGACATCATGGCGGGGGCATCTCTCATAAGTGCGCTCCGAGCACTCATAAAAGGCATCTTTGGTCACATCGTCCTTCTCTTCCGTCGGGGCGTGGGCGCAAATCAGCGATATGTTGAAGAACCTCGCTTTGATGCGGAATGTGGCTAGACGTTCATTCACCGCAGTGAATGATAGTACTCGGCGACGGAGTCTCTCTCCCACCACGAATCCAACACCAAACTTGCGCTCCTTTATATGGCCACTGTAGTAAATGTCACAAGGACCTAAGAACGTGATATAACAACAAAAAAACAGCATTCCACGCGTTTCCTACTTACATACCTATCTCCCTACCAGTGGCGTAGCTAGGTAACCAAGGGCCCTGGGCCAAATTAAAAATGGGGCCCCACTGCTATGTAAACTGATTAGATTTTCTCAAATAGAAATATAAAATATACATACACTTTAAAAATGCTAACCGATTTAAGCTTTTCTTTTAGAAAAAAAGTATCAATGACTTCGTTTAAATGCAGACTTGATGCGGTTTTGTTTTCAATTGATTTTAGCGATAAATGTCGAAGTCGAGTTTGGCCCATATTATTTCTTAAACAATTTTTTACTATTTTTAATTTGCTAAATGACCTTTCAGCTGCTGCAGAAGGGACAGGAATTGTAAAGAACAATAACATTGCTGTAAATAATTCCAACAGGGGTAATGCTCGATAATTCTACGAAAAAATGAGGCGACTAACGGAAGGTTTCAAGACCGGAGCATACTCCTGTAGGACCCAAAGTGGTGATCTAGTAGCTGATGTCCAGACCATACTAAAGCTATATAATGAACACTTCTCCAGCCTGCTGAATGGCAGTAAAACTCTAATATAAGGAAATGGCGAATCCGATACTCCAATCCATGACGATGGAATAGATGTTCCATTGCCCAACTATGATGAGTTGCGAATAGCAATTACCCACCTGAAGGACAACGATACGGCAGAGGCCGATGGATTACCAGCCGAGCTATTCAAATACAGCGGCGAAGAACTGACAAGGTGCATGCATCAGCTTCTTTGTAGAATATGGACAGATGAAAGCCCGACTGATCTCCCAAAAGTTACTAACAGAAATGCACCTGTGATGGGTATTTAGCTTCGGTGCAACCGAAGTTAACGTTTTTTCTTGTTAGGTATAAAATCGATTTTCTTGTTTTTGCTAAATTTATTTTTTATTCAACAGAATGGGAAGAAATAACAATCGCTATAATCACTAGAACTCGAATCTGAAGAAGTATCCTATGTTGTCGTGACAACGCTACTTATGAGTACTTGACGATGATCGCTCGATTTATGCACAAAATTACTATTTATATTTGCATTTGTATTTGTATTTGTATTCATATTTGTATTTGTATTTGCATTTGCATTTGCATTTGCATTTGTATTCATATTTGTATAAGCAAATCCCCAATCTTCCAAAATTAATCGATCCGTTGGCTTTTCTGTTTGAACTCCAATTGAATTTGCTCTAACTGTCAACATACTCGTAAAGGCGGCAAAAAATAGAACTGAAACGAAGAAACATAATTTATTTGTGAGAATTATATTAGTAATGAGTAGCTATTGAGCTACTAATCCTTAATCTCTGATTTATTTTTCGATCACTTAGAAGCAACTTTTGTTCCGTAACTTAACTAAGACCCCACCAAAACTCGACATCAACACCACAAACTCTTCTTATTAAATCTGGGACTCTAAATATCCAATGCTGTTTCGACAATCTATCTATCCCTCTTTTATTGAGTACTAACCAGCAGTTGTTTTAAGTAATATTTATCAACACGTCGAGGTTCTTCTTAAGGTAATGGTGTCATAACGATAAATATTTGTACTCACCGCCAATCGTCAGACAAACACTTTTGGGCCCCAGTGACATCTTATTTTTTAAATTTAGCAGAAACCACTGCACGCAGTTAGATAAGCTGTTAAGCACTTTTTCAGTACGCTTATTGCGCTGATCTCAAGTAAACTGATTGTTGAAGGAAAGTAGACGCAGAAAGTCTTTAAATATTTAGTCGTCCAATTTTTAAAGCGCATAAATTAACATTACCAATTCATAAATGTTTCGCGTTTATTGTCAACTCAAGAAACGTGTCGTCGCATAGTGTTTGATTTGAGAGAGGAATTTTCACTGTTTAGTCATAAAATGATACAAAAGAACCGTATCTAAATAGAAATATTTATTACCGCATTTCCATTATAAAGAGTAAAGAAATATCTTAAAGCCACATCTAGCTTGGCTTAAAAAGTCGATACTAACAGGGATCGCACTTGGACAGCTTAGAATGCCGATCCGTTGTGGTACTTAAAACTCCAATATAATAGCTCATAAGACTCTTACACAACGACAAAACATTTTGAGCCTATGACAAATTTATTAAGATGGCTAATGTGAATACCGGCTATGTCTTCTGGATCACTGAAGGCAAAACTGCCGAAATGTTTTAACATCGCTCAGAAAGCAGTGACAACCGACGCCCGAGAATATTTTCGACATATAACTAAAACAAACTACAAATTCATAGAGGAAATTTTCCCAAATTTCGAAACTTATATGGTTATATGAAAGAGTTATATAGTAATAGCTGAAAACGATTTTTCATTTGACTAAAGGTATGCGCTCTCAAGTTACTTGACCTCCCAAACACGGAACAATCATGGAGTAAGAGAGTTGTTTCCAACTCATCTTCTTTCATATAGATTCTGTAGATGTCCCTAGTAGAATTTCCAAGTCTCTCTGCCAATATGGCAATGTTCTGTTAAAAGCCTCACAACTGGAGATGGGCTTCGGGCGTTCAAAAATATTACTAGATTACTCCGATTAATCATAGGTCAAAAGCTTCTGCGAAGCCCTGCTGTAGAGTACTATAACACAGGAGGATACGGGAGTACCGACCCACTTCCATCCTACCGATAGCGGTTCTAGGTTCTAGGGTGCCTCTTCTTGCTAACTCATCAGCTTTGCAATTTCCAGCGATTCCCCTGTGGCCTGGCACCCACACCAACATCATCTCAAAGACACCGGATGCTATTGATAGCGAGGATAGGCACTCCTTGACCAGCCCTAAACGCACTATTAATGAGTTCAAGGATAGTATCGACAGTCTGCTATCTGAGTGGATGGTCACTTCTCTGAAGGAGGCTGCACTCCAGAGCAGTAAATCTACTGTTACCTTAATGTCTGCAACCTGGGTCTGGAAAACACTGCAATAGTCAGAAATTCTGAAACTGCTGGTGATAGAGAGCTCCTGACAGTAAAGTAAGCTTTGATCCTCAGGTAAAGAAGATCATTGCCCCCTCTCCTACAACGACTTCTTCCCTCCCACAACTTCCTCGCCGGTATATGAGTAGAAAAGGAATCGCCAGAGTTCGGTTAGGCGACTCCATGATCCAAGTGATTCGATATGAAGTCGAAGTGAGTAAGGATTTCGTAGTCTTATAGCAACTTTCACACCGTTACACCTTCAGACGATGTCTTCGGGCAATATGTGAAAGATGGCGTTAAGTGCCATGGTTTGAGTGGACCTTAGTGCACCACACATGCCGATGAGCATTGCTCGGTGAACGCTCTCGAGTTTCTTTGCTGTTCTTTGTTAGAACCCTCCACCACATAAAGACTTCATAGAACATAATGGGCTTGAGAATGGTGTCGTAAAGCCAGAGGACCACTTTCGGTGAGAAACCTCACATTTTGCGAATGGCTCGTCGAGTTTGCCAACGGCTCGTCTACATCAGTACAAGGTAACCAATGCCTTTTTTGCTCTCTCTTCGATATTCGGCTTCCATGAAAGCTTCCTATCCGGCCAGGAGACTCGTTACCGTTACTCAGTAAGCGCCAACTTGAAGGCGACCTGCACTACATCACGACCAGTTGCTAAATGCTAGCGGAATTAATTTTAGACGCACACTTCTTTCACATCACCAGTTCTATGTCGTTTGTTCTAGTGCCAAAATAGCAATAAAATTAATTATACATATCAATACAAATCAATATTCATATATAGTAATAATAATTTTTTTACATAACACACATAAGTTTTTGCTTTTTATTTAATTCTTGTGCTGTGGTACGAGATTTCTACAAAAATCACGTTCATGAGCAAAGTGTTATCTCTGAGCTCTCAGAAATTTGTAATTTTGCAACAACCTTCAAGCTTGAAACAAAACTTTACACATGTTCATGCAGTGTCTTCTTCTGATTCTGATACATCAGTTGTTCCAGCCATGCCGCTATCTCTTTGCGATGAACCGCCATTTTCTGAAGACCTATCTGACACGTTTACATACTTATTTACATGTTTTGGCTTAGTTTCGGAGCAGTTTTCACAGGATGTTACAATCACTACGTTGCCATCCTGATTATGATAAACTTGATCTCCTTTTTCTTGCATACTGTCTTCAAGAGGCTTTCCACTAATGTTTGGAATTATGCTGGCAAAGAGTAGAACTGGAACCAAAGAATTCAGAAAATGTATCTATTAGAAGTCTAGTGGTAATGTCCTTTAACGCCTGTTTTGTGCCTAGTGACCCCTAAGACGAGAAATAGGTCTACATGAGTACTAATGACTTGTTGGGAAATCAACTTTGTTGTAGAGAGTTCTAAACATGAAAGTTCTTGCAAATTTTTTCTCTCTATTTTACTACGAGGAAAGCAGAACACAAATTAAGTGTTATATCTTTAAGCACTCATCTGTCCTATCAGTCGCCTTTTCAGGTAGTAATTCATAACAGTAAATAATTTTACTCACCAGCTATAGTCAGGGACAAAAATATTGATCTTCTTCTTAGCATGCTGTTTCGCAAAAATTGTAGAATTGTCGGATCTCTAATTTTGACAAGTTGTTGGTCTTACGAACTCAACGGGTAGAATAATATGTCGTATATATTTCAGATGGTTCTAAAGCTGTGTATCTCCGTACAATTTTAACAATACCAATTCACAACCGATCTGCGTCTATTTTAAGCAAGAAAAGTTCGTATAGCGAACATAATTTTACAACGGGACCTGGGAACGTGATATAACAACAAAAAAACATACATACCTATCTCCCTACCAGTGGCGTAGCTAGGTAACCAAGGGGCCTGGACAAATTAAAAATGGGGCCCCACTGCTATGAAAACTTATTAGGTTTTATCAAATAGAAATATAAAATATACAAATACATTAAAAATGCTAACCGATTTTAGCTTTTTCTTTAAAAACAAGTATCAATGATTTCGTTTAAATGCAGACTTGATGCGGTTTTGTCTTCAATTGCTTTTAGCGATAAATGTCGAAGTCGAGTTTGGCCCATATTATTTCTTAAACAATTCTTACTATTTTTAATTTGCAAAATGACCTTTCAGCTGCTGCAGAAGGGACAGGAATTGTAAAGAACAATAACATTGCTGTAAATAATTCCGACAGGGGAAATGCTCGAAAATTCTACGAAAAAATGAGGCGACTAACGGAAGGTTTCAAGACCGGAGCATACTCCTGTAGGACCCAAAGTGGTGATCTAGTAGCTGATGTCCAGACCATACTAAAGCTATAGAATGAACACTTCTCCAGCCTGCTGAATGGCAGTAAAACTCTAATATACAGAAATGGCGAATGCGATACCCCAATCCATGACGATGGAATAGATGTTCCATTGCCCAACTATGATGAGTTGCGAATAGCAATTACCCACCTGAAGGACAACGATACGGCAGAGGCCGATGGATTACCAGCCGAGCTATTCAAATACAGCGGCGAAGAACTGACAAGGTGCATGCATCAGCTTCTTTGTAGAATATGGACAGATGAAAGTATGCTCGACTGAAGCCCACCATCAAAAAACTGATTGGACCTTATCAGTGATTCTTAAGACCGGGAAAATTTATTAGCAACCAGAAGAAGAAGAAGAACTCACTTACAAATAAACTCAAGAGCTTTGAAGATTTTAGTTTTCTGAACAAATCGCATAAAGATTATGGATGGATTTGCGCGTGATGTGAGTGCTTAAATTAAAGACTTTTAAATTATCGACAAGCACGCGTCATCATCCAGAAACTGAGGATCTTCAGAAATTGCGACAACATTCACTGAATCTATATACAATATATATATATACACTTGTATATTGAAAAAAACTTAAATTTCGGCTGATCACGCGTGAACAGCTGGACCAGCTTTGCAACGAAATTTGATTAGGTATTCAATGAGGCAATACGAGTACTGTACACTAAACTCACCTTATAGGCCACTCACACTTTTAGTTAAAAGAAAATGCACTAATTTCAAAGATCGTTACAAACTTTTATTTTCTGCGAAACTCACTTCACAATTATTGGGTTTAATTGAATTGAAGTATTGGATAGTTAAATATATATATAAACTAGCAACCCGCCCCGGCTTCGCACGGAAATAAAATATAAGGCCTATGTCACTCACTGAAAAAATGATTAAAATCGATCCCGTAGTTTTGATTTATTCATTACTGCCCTTCTTCTCCGGTACCACATCCTGTGAGTATTGTGCACTCTATTTTGAAAGTTTTCAGTGATTTTACCAGCAAGCCAGCGTGCCATTGCAAAGTTTAGGTGGATTCAGGTTTCTTAATAAAATAACAGGACAACCTACTTTCAACGCCATTTTGTGAAGAGGGAGTCCAGATGGGTTCAAAGAGTTTAGAAATTCTGTAGGAAAATGAACAGCTTCTTCCAAATCGAGAACAGTATCGACCGAGTAGTATATTTTCGTCGGCGCATCAACCTTTGAAAGAATCAAGTTATTTACTTTACCTACTTGTTCGTTAGTTGGTGACAGAATAGCTCTTTATTTAAACCAAGATATTGTCTTATAACTTTTGTTATCAATGTCAGGATAGACATTGTTGACTAACTCTTGGATGTTGTCTATCAAAACACATAGGTTTTCTAGGTTAATCCTTCCCTCACTTTGGGTTAATTCTCCATTGCCAACTTTTAGCAGCATCTCTGGAAATAGCCTGTTCTCACGTGAAGATGACGAAACCCTCATATTAGTTTTAAGCTCTAATTTATTGACATGTGACCAAAAATTATTATTATTCTTTATTGCTTGGTATATACGCCTCAAGCTGCTAGCATTTTTAGATTGCAGTTCTATTATCTGATGAAATTTTTTCAATATATCTCAATTTTTTTATCTTCCTCATCTAAAAATCTTTTTAAGCGATCTGCTGTACTCTCGAATTTTTGCCTTCTAGGTACGCTAGCATTTATTTCGGGTTGCCCTTGTGACGTGGAGGGTATATCGTCGGCATCTTGTTGTCTATTGGATGCATTATAACTTGAGTTTATATTTTGTTGCTCTGACGATGAGGAAGACAAATCTACATTCACCCCTGCAATTGTAATATTTAAATTTTCATTGACGGGTTGGGTGCCAAGAGCAACACCTGGTATGCCTTCTATAGTTTGAGAAATGCCACAAAGACGCAAAATAGTTTCTTCGGTTGGAGTGAGCTGATATTTAGAAAATGGGCCACATCCTGTTGCTCGACTCTCAATTTTGTTGTGAGCTAATTTTCTTTTGATTTCGCTCTTCCACTCAGTTATAACCTATAGAAATAAGTTTGTTTTAATTGCAGTTTAATTTTGACTGAAATTTACTTACCTTTTTCCACCCGTTTACATCTTTGTGTGGAGGACCTGAAGCATTAAGCGATTCCTGCCATAACGATTCTATTGTCGGTTTATTGTGTTTCGTAAACCCTCTTAAGATATCTGGATTTTTTTCCATAAATTCAATTATGATCGTATTTTGCGTTCTATTCTTATGTTTTCCCCTACAAAAATTAAGTTAATTACTTCGTTAGAATATAATAAATAAATTCCTTAACTTACATTTTTTCTCAACCGTCTAACAACACACAGAAATATAAACTGAATATTCAAATCTGCTAGCGATTATCTTCTTGTTTTATTTCTGATAGCAAAACCGATAAAATTGGTTTCGATGACACCCAAACCCGATACAAATTCTGTTTCGAACATCAAATCAATAATATCTGAATTGATGACACCTACTGCTTTTTTTGATCGGTTTCAATCCCGATTCCGACAACTATCAGATTCCACAACACCCCCGAATTACATGGAATTCAGTACGGTAATAACGACATGAATTGAAAATACATACATACATACATACATACGTCCGAAATTTAATGATGCGAGAGATTCGTACATTTGTACTTACATACATGTGTACGTACCGAGTTCTTTCACCATACGATCTAATTCAACACGAATGAGGTGGGATGAGATTCCCACATAACTTCTGATATTTCATTCGGTTGACAGCGAACAAACACACAAACAGTTTTTTTTTGGAAAAAGTAGTGCTCTTGTTTAAACAATTTTGGTTAAATAAGAAATGAATCAACTATTTTTTTTGATGCAGAACGAAAGTAAATATTTCAAAGTTTAACTTCAAGTAAGTTTCATTTTAATCGGTGGATTATTTTATGATGTATGGCTGTGTAAACAAAAAATGTATGGTTTTTTACCACATTTTGTCCGAGTGCCACGCCCCCTTAATATATTTCTTTACATTATAATGACATAAACCTTCCTCTTCAAACAATCTATCTATTAAAAAAAACCGCATCAAAATCAGTTGCTTAGTTTTCAAGATTTAAACATTTAAGGGGACATAAGGACAGAAAAAGTGACTTTGTTTTATAATATGTAGTGAAGTGATAGTGATGTAAAAAATGTAAACTGAGCAATTATATATTGGAACCAGTAGGTATTAGGTTATATATATATTAGATAAATACACTCGGGTAAGCGGATCGAAACCGCGATGCTGCGGAAAGCGTAGATGTTGGCTGTTCGACGTCGTATCAACGAAAGGTGCGCGAGCTGCTTTCTCTATTCCTTTTGTTCTAATTAGACTGCGTTTGGGTGCATGTGCGTGTATGTGTGTTAATGGTGGTGTTCGCTCGCGTGATGAGGTGAATAGTCGATCCGGTGTGATGAATTGATGCAGATGTGATGCGACGTCGCTACTCATTTAGCCAAGTACTTATATCGGAGTAAGAATTTTTGACAGTTTTTACTTGATTTAATCGTATACTCAGTTTGCTTTGCCCCTTCATAATGAATTTACTTTCCCTTACTTACTTACTTAATTTTTTTTTGCTTTTATTTATTTTTTACCATTTATATTTGTATTTATATTTGTATTTATATTTGTATTTATATTTGTATTTGTGTTCATATTTGTATTCATATTTGTATTATAATCCCAATCTTCCAAAATCAATCGATCCGTTGGCTTTTCTGTTTGAACTCCAATTGAATTTGCTCTAACTGTTAACATACTCGTAAAGGCGGCAAAAAATAGAACTGAAACGAAGAAACATAATTTATTTGTGAGAATTATATTAGTAATGAATAGCTATTGAGCTACTAATCCTTAATCTCTGATTTATTTTTCGATCACTCAGCAGCAGCTTTTGTTCCGTCACTTAACTAAGACCCCACCAAAACTCGACATCAACACCACAAACTCTTCTTATTAAATCTGGGACTCTAAATATCCAATGATGTTTCGACAATTTATCTAAGTATCCCTCTTTTATTGAGTAGTAACCAGCAGTTGTTTTAAGTAATATTTATCAACACGTCGAGGTTCTTTTTAAGGTAATGGTATCATAACGATAAATATTTGTACTCACCGCCAATCGTCAGACAAACACTTTTGGGCCCCAGTGACATCTTATATTTTAAATTTAGCAGAAACCACTGCACGCAGTTAGATAAGCTGTTAAGCACTTTTTTCAGTACGCTTATTGCGCAGATCTCAAGAAAACTGATTGTTGAAGGAAAGGTGACGCAGAAAGTCTTTAAATATTTAGTCGTCCAATTTTTAAAGCGCATAAATTAACAAAACCAATTCATAAATGATTCGCGTTTATTGTTAACTCAAGAAACGTGTAATCGCATAATGTTTGATTTGACAGAGGAATTTTCACTGTTTAGTCATAAAATTATACAAAAGAACCGTATCTAAATAGAGATATTTATAACCGCATTTCCATTTGAAAGAGTAAAGAAACATCTTAAAGTCACATCCAGCTTAGCTTAAAAAGTCGATACTAACAGGAATCGCACTTGGGTAGCTAGGCATTAGAACATTGGTTCATTGTGGTACTTAAAACTCCAATATAATAGCTCATCAGACTCTTACACAACGACAAAATATTTTGAGCCTATGAAAAATTTATTAAGACGGCTAATGTGAGTTCCGGCTATGTCTTCTGGATCACTGAAGGCAAAACTGCCGAAATGTTTTAACATCGCTCAGAAAGCAGTGACAACTGACGCCCGAGAATATTTTCGACAAATAACTAAAACAAAATACAAATTCAGAGAGGAAATTTTCCCAAATTTCGAAATTTATACGGTTATATGAAAGAGTTATATAGTAATAGCTGAAAACGATTTTTCATTTGCCTAAAGGTATGCGCTCTCAAGTGTCTTGACCTCGCAAACTCGGAACACTCACGGGGTAAGAGAGTTGTTTCCAACTCATCTTCTTTCATATAGATTATGTATATGTGCCTAGTGGAATTTCCAAGCCTCTCTGCCAATATGGCAATGTGCTGTTAAAATCCTCACAACTGGAGATGGGCTTCGGGGGTTCAACAATATCACTAGATTACTCCGATTAATCATAGGTCAAAAGCTTTTGCGAAGCCCTGCTGTATACTACTATAACACAAGAGGATACGGGAGTACCGACCTACTTCCATTCTACCGATAGTGATTCTGGGGTGCCTTCTTGCTAACTCATCAGCTTTGCAATTTTCAGCGATTCCTCTGTGGCCTGGCACCCACACCAACCTCATCACAAAGACACCGGATGCTATTGATAGCGAGGATAGGCACTCCTTGACCAGCCCTCAACGCACTATTAATGAGTTCAAGGATAGCATCGACAGTCTGCTATCTGAGTGGATGGTCACTTCTCTGAAGGAGGCTGCACTCCAGAGCAGTAAATCTACTGTTAGCTTAATGTCTGCAACCTGGGTCTGGAAAACACTGCAATAGTCAGAAATTCTGAAGCTGCTGATGATAGAGAGCTCCTTTCCGTAAAGAAGATCAATGCCCCTCTCCTACAAATACTTCTTCCCTCCCACAACCATCGCCGGTATACGGGTAGAGAAGCAGCCTCCAGCGTTCGGTTAGGCGACTCCATGATCCAAGTGATTCGATATAAGGTCAAAGTGGGTAAGGATTTCGTAGTCTTATAGCAACTTTCACATCCATACACCTTCAGACGATGTCTACGGGCAATATGTGATAGATGGCGTTAAGTGCCATGGTTGGAGTGGACCTTAGTGCAGCACACATGCTGATGAGCATTGCTCGTTGAATGCTCTCGAGTTTCTTTGCTGGCCTTTGCTAGAACCCTCCACCACATAAAGACTTCATAGAACATAATGGGCTTGACAATGGTGTCGTAAAGCCAGAGGACCATTTTCGGTGAGAAACCTCATATTTTGCGAATGGCTCGTCTACATCAGTACACGGTAACCAATGCCTTTTTTGCTCTCTCTTCGATATTCGGCTTCCATGAAAGCTTCCTATCCGGCCAGGAGATGATGGGGCATAAAGGCCGCCATTTACCGTTACTCAGTAAGCGCCAACTAGAAGGCGACCTGCACTACATCACGACCAGTTGCTAAATGCTAGAGGAATTAATTTTAGCAACCCACATCTTTCACATCACCAGTTCTATGTCGTTTGTTCTAGTGCCAAAATACCAATAGAATTAATTATACATATCAATACAAATCAATATTCATATATAGTAATAATAATTTTTTTAGATAACACACATAAGTTTTTGCTTTTTATTTAATTCTTGTGCTGTGGTACTAGATTTCTACAAAAATCGCGTTCTTGAGCAAAGTGTTATCTCTGAGCTCTCAGAAATTTGTAATTTTGCAACAATCTTCAAGCTTGAAACAAAACTATTCACATGTTCATGCAGTACCTTCCTCTGATTCTGATACATCAGTTGTTGCAGCCATGCCGCTATCCCTTTGCGATGAACCGCCATTTTCTGAAGACCTATCTGACACGTTTACATACTTATTTACAAGTTTTTGTCTAGTTTCGGAGCAGTTTTCACAGGATGTTACAATCACAACGTTGCCATCCTGATTATGATAAACTTGATCTCCTCTTTCTTGCATACTGTCTTCAAGAGGCTTTCCACTAATGTTTGGAATTATGCTGGCAAAGAGTAGAACTGGAACCAAAGAATTCAGAAAAAGTATCTATTAGAAGTGTAGTGGTAATGTCCTTTGACGCCTGTTTTGTGACGAGAAATAGGTCTACATGAGTACTAATGACTTTCTGGGAAATCAACTTTGTTGTAGAGAGTTCTAAACATGAAAGTTCTTGCAAATTTTTTCTCTCTATTTTACTTCGGGGAAACCGGAACACAATTTAAGTGTTTTATCTTTAAGCACTCATCTGTCCTATCAGTCGCCTTTTCAGGTAATAATTCATAACAGTAAATAATTTTACTCACCAGCTATAGTCAGGGACAAAAATATTGATCTTCTTCTTAGCATCTTGTTTCGCAAAAATTGTAGAATTGTCGGATCTCTAATTTTGACAAGTTGTTGGTCTTACGAACTCAACGGGTAGAATATTATATCGTATATATTTCAGATGGTTCTAAAGCTGTGTATCTCCGTACAATTTTAACAATACCAATTCATAACCGATCTGCGTCTATTTTAAGCAAGAAAAGTTCGTATAGCGAACATAATTTTAGCTACTGTTTCCTACGTACATACCTATCTCCCTACCAGTGGCGTAGCTAGGTAACCAAGGGGCCTGGGCAAATTAAAAGGCCCTACTGCTACGTAAACTGATTAGGTTTTTTTCAAATAGAAATATGAAATATACAAATGTCGAAGTCGAGTTTGGCCCATATTATTTCTTAAACAATTCTTACTATTTTTAATTTGCAAAATGACCTTTCAGCTGCTGCAGAAGGGACAGGAATTGTAAAGAACAATAACAATGCTGTAAATACTTCCGGTAGGTCGCATTTTGGCACTCCATATTTGCTCATTATCTGCTTACATAATCGTTGAACAGTCCATGCTTGAGTTAGTTTAGGTAAAACTATGTGTTAAATATAAATAAATTGAAGTGAAAACCTAGGCCCTTTTATATCTGAATATTTCATTTGGAATTCGTCCCACTTCTGTCATAAAATTGCTTTATCAACATATAATAAAAATGTTGGTGTTAGAACATCGAATATATGATACTGCATTCATACCAATAAAACGGGTATCTAATTGAGTTAATTACTGTGTCTAGTACATTATTTTTATTGAACATTTTAAATACATTTTTCTAGTTTTGAAAATCGCTGATCAACAGCTAATTCATCAAAATATTTTTAGACCCTGAAAAGAGTATATTAAGTTTGTAACACCCAAAAGGAAACGTCATAGACCCTATAAAGTACATATACAAGTTAAAAAACGTTTTGTTGTTTTTATTAAAAAAATATATTCTGGGAGCTATGCTACTTTATTGTATTCTGTGTAAGAACTGAATTTTGCAATTATTTCGCTTAACTCTAAACCTACGTTTGCCGCTGCAAAGGGTTGGAGTTTGCTGACGCTGCGCTTCCCATAGGTTGCCACTACACGTGTCGCAGTCTCAGCGAATTAGTGGTGTCATATTATTTTACTTTGTATCCTATAATATTAATGCATCATATGATACTTTTGAATATATGGCTTGCTAACTTATATATATATAAATGAATCAGTATGTCGAGCTTAGTTATATCCACTTGCGAGGCAAAAAACGCGTTTTTTTTTGTGAATTTTTTCCAAAGAGGCATTTTATTTTATACATTAATGAAAAAATGTACTTAAACAGAATTTAATGTACTTTACAAATCAGCGGTTTTATTTAAAAAAATATTGGATTTCCTAGATCCTGTAGATGATCTGCGGAGAGACGTCCAAAAAAAGGTGCTTGCTTGGGCGGTGAGCAAGATATCTCTGGTCCAAATTATCTGAAAACCAAAAACCAAAAATATTTAAGTTTTGTGATAAATAAATACAGGTAATGATCGAAGGTCTAGTCAAAATTTTGATTTTTGACAAAATGGCGACGGTTCAAAAAAAATTCAGTTTTTCATGAAAATTTTTCACTTCAAAGTGGCTTAAAAAATCGAATTATTGTCCAAATTTTTATTCCTTCGATCATTACCTGAAAAATATATCTCAATAGGTCGTGTGAAAATTTCAAACCGATCGGTTTAGCGGTTTTGGAGAAATTTTTTCATCGACCCTGAAAACACGGTTTTGAGATAAACGCGTTTAAAGTTTCGGGAACGATTTACACTAAATAACGCTGGGAACGTTCTTAGTAATACGCTTATATCTCCGACACTAATTGTCGGATCGATTTGAAATTTTCAGAGA
Organism: Bactrocera dorsalis; assembly: GCF_023373825.1. NCBI lineage: Eukaryota > Metazoa > Arthropoda > Insecta > Diptera > Tephritidae > Bactrocera > Bactrocera dorsalis. Next base: position 12,214,627 of record NC_064306.1, on the reverse strand, counting down.
ATATTCTTGAATATATGTACATTCAAAAAATGAAAAAAAAAAATCGATTTTTTGAAAATTACAAGTGGATATAACCCCTTAAGATATCGTTTTGAAATTTTGCAAATATTTTTTTCTTTTCTCTGCGCATTTGTCAGATATCGGACCATTATAATACATATATAGCTGCCATACAAACTAAGCGATCGGAATTAAGTTCTTGTATGGAATCTAGCACCTCCTGGTGGCACCATCAATATGTCGACTAGTGCTTTAGAATCTGATATCTTTATCGATTGTCCAGTGAGACAATTCATGACATTTCATCGATTGGAAGTGCGTTTTCAGTGTCAGTTTCGAACAAAGAGCCAACATTAAATTTTGTTTAAAACATGTTAAACTTTTACCGAAACATTTCAATTGATAAAAAAATTGTATGGCAATGATTGCCTATACCGTAGCAGAGTGCACCATTGCTTTCAACGTTTTCAAAGTGATCGTAAAGACAAAAATGACGATCAACATGTGGGCCAATCAAAATCCGTGATCACCGGAAATTCCATCGAAACTGTGCGTGAATTCATCAAAAATCAACCGGAATCATCTTTGAAATTCATGGAAATGGAATTGAACATCTCCAAAGCATCGATTTATCGCATTTTGGCCAAACATTTGGGCTTACGAAAGGTGTTTGCTCCGCACAAATTGACTGACGACCAAAAATTGCTCAGAGTCCAACATTCGAAGGACGATTATTTGACCAAAAATCAAATTTTAACCATTAACCACTCCCCGTATTCACCTGATATGGCACCGTGCGACTTCTTCCTTTTCGGAAAAATGCATTTGCCCATGAAAGGAAAGCGTTATGCAGACATAGAGGCCATTCAAAGGGCTTGCACCGGCATACTGGCGGCCACACTGTGTATTGAAGCAGAGTGAGACTATTTTGAATAAAATAAATTGAATTAGCAAAAAAAAACATTTTTTCTGTTTTTTTTTGTTTTAAAGTCCTTTTTACTTTGGAACGCACCTTGTGTACCAATAAATGATCAGCGCGACGAGCTGAGTCCATTAAGAGGTTATATCAACTTATAATTTTGAAAACATAGATTTTTTTGTCCATTTTTTAATGTTATAGATTCTAGAATATTGCCTGTAAATTTCAAAGCAATCCAGTAAATTGTTTCGGAGTAATGAACGTATTTGTAGAGACATATCCGAGCGTTTGAAAGTAGGCGGAACCGTAACGGTAATAACAGCCAAAACTTTAAACGCGTTTTTCTCGAAACGATGTTTTCAAAGTCGGTGAGAAATATTTTTCCGAAACGGCTTGTGCGATTGACTTGAAATTTTCACTGGGTCTTCTTAGATATTTTTGTCAAGTAATGATCGAAAAAATAAATAAAAAATAAAGATTTTCTTTTTGTTGGGAAGCCGCCCTTTTTTGTCTATAATCAACATTTTGGCTATTGATCTATCCTAAAAGTAATACTTTTGATTTTTTTATTACAGTTAATTTGGATCAGGGATATCTTCACACCTTTTTGTGGAGGACTTTCCAATATTTTTATTAATAAAATATGAATTCTTAGCATACTTACGTTAAATTCGCTAATGTTCATATATTTTATGTATGTACATATTCAATAAAAATCTTCTACAGAAAAAAATTAACAAAAAAAACATTTTTCTTTCAAGTGGAAATTATCCCTTAAGGCTTTACAGGTTACGGGTTTCAAAAATCGAATTTTTTATTGGCTTATTAAATTTTACGACATCTAAAGAATATTTCCTCTATTTTCCAGTTGATCCGAGTAATAGTTTCCGATATACTGCTTGTTTGTCAGAACCGATATCGTACAACTATAATATGTATTATAGCTGCCATACCAACTGACCGATCAAATCAAGATAAGATTAATTTTCACTTTTTTATTATAAAAAATCATATGTGAAAGGTATTGTAGCTTCGGCGCAACTGAAGTTAATGTCTTTTCTTTTTTTTCAACATAAGGTTTGACCAGTTGAGGAGGCTTAATTATGTTCAATCATCAAACGAAGTAGTTAAGCTTATTAAATATATGTATGTAATTTGCTTAGTAACATAATAAGCGCTTTCTGAATAACTTCTCTTTAAATAAAGTATTATCGCAATTCAACAAAATTGAGGATTGAATCAAAGCATTATTAGATAATAAAAGATATAATAATAAATACACATCTACACATCTTTGAATAATACATTCAGCTTTTCTCCATCATTGCTTAATATTTTGAGTCACTTTTACTTATACTCCAAATATCGTATATATAACTTAAATCACCAGAACTGCTGTAAGTCCAACTAGATACACTAGATACACTAGAAACACTTTCCACGGAAGATGCTGAAAAGCTTTCAACTGATCTTGAAAATGGCTCATCAAAAAACTGTTTTGTCATAATTTCAATATTTTTCCGGTGCATACTATTCTCCGCTTGCGTAGAATCTCCATTTCCTCTATAGTTATTTATCACATGCTTAACTGTGTCATTATTTCCTTCTGCAGAAAACTTTCCATCATTTGTCTTTGAGAACAATTGTTCTGCACTCGCATCTCCTTCAAAAGGCTTTCCACTAATTCTTAGTATACTGCTGGCAAGTAGTAAAACTGTAAGGAAAAATTAGAAATAAATTGTAATAAATTGTTTCCATCCTGATTATGATAAACTTGATCTCCTCTTTCTTGCATACTGTCTTCAAGAGGATTTCCACTAATGTTTGGAATTATGCTGGCAAAGAGTAGAACTGGAACCAAAGAATTCAGAAAATGAATCTATTAGAAGTGTAGTGGTAATGTCCTTTGACGCCTGTTTTGTGCCTAGTGACCCCTAAGACGAGAAATAGGTCTACATGAGTACTAATGACTTGTTGGGAAATCAACTTTGTTGTAGAGAGTTCTAAACATGAAAGTTCTTGTAAATTTTTTCTCTCTATTTTACTTCGGGGAAACCAGAACACAAATCAAGTGTTACATTCTTTTCAGGTAATAGTTCACAACAGTAAATAATTTTACTCACCAGCTATAGTCAGGGACAAAAATATCGATCTTCTTCTTAGCATCTTGTTTCGCAAAAGTTGTAGAATTGTCGGGTCTCTAATTTTGACAAGTTGTTGGTCTTACGAACTCAACGGGTAGAATATTATGCCGTGTATATTTCAGATGGTTCTAAAGCTGTGTGTCTCCGTACAATTTTAACAATACCAATTCACAACCGATCTGCGTCTATTTTAAGCAAGAAAAGTTCGTATAGCGAACATAATTTTAGCTACTGTTTCCTACGTACATATCTGTCTCCCTACCAGTGGCGTAGCTAGGTAACCAAGGGCCCTGGGCCAAATTAAAAATGTGGCCCCACTGCTATGTAAACTGATTAGGGCTTCTCAAATAGAAATATAAAATATACAAACACTTTGAAAATGCCAACCGATTTGAGCTTTTTCTTAAAAAAAAAAGTATCAATGATTTCGTTTAAATGCAGGCTTCATGAGGTTTTGTTTTCAATTGCTTTTAGCGATAACTGACGGAGTCGAGTTTGGCCCATATTATTTCTTAAATAATTTTTTACTATTTTTAATTTATTAAATGACCTTTCAGCTACTGCAGAAGGTACAGGATTTGTAAAGAACAATAACATTGCTGTAAATACTTCCGTTAGGTCGCATTCTAGCACTCCATATTTGCTCATTATTTGCTTACATAATTGTTGAACAGTCCATGTTTGAGTTAATTGCGGTAAAACTAGGTGGTAAATATAAATAAATTGAAGTGAAAATCTAGGCCCTTTTATAACTGAATATTTTCTTTGGAATTCGTCACACTTTTGTCATAAAATTGCTTTATCAATATGTAATAAAAATGTTGGTGTTAGAGCATCGAATGTATGAAGCTGCATTCATACCAATAAAACGGGTATCTAATTGAGTTAATTACTGTGTCTAGTACATTATTATTATTGAAAATTTTAAATACATTTTCCCAGTTTGCTGACCGCTGATCAACAGCTAATTCATCAAAATGTTTTTTCAACTTTTCTTTGCCTTTACGAAGTTTTATTGCAGATATCGTAACGACCCTACTGAACCATGTACTCGTAGTCGGATTAAGTCTTTTAAGAGTAGTGTCCGATTCGTCAGTGAATTTTGACAGCAGATCCCAATGTTTGATGCTGTTTCCGAAAAAGTTATACAATTTTTGTAACGTTGTGAAAAAAATCAGAATTTCCACACAACTTCTAAAAGCATCATTTATCACCATATTTAGTGGCACAATGTACGTACTATACGTTTGGCTGGATATCCTTAATATGTTTTTGTACATACTTATAGACACACTGGCTGTATGATAGCCTTGCCTAAGCTAAATTTGTAACACCACACTCAAGGAAGCGTCGGAGACCCTATAGAGTATATACATAAATGATCAGTATGTTGAGCTAAGTCGATTTGGCCATGTCCGTCTGTCTGTCTGTCCGTCTGTATATATACGAACTAGTCCCTCAGTTTTTAAGATATCGTTTTGAAATTTTGCAAACGTCATTTTCTCTTCAAGAAGCTGCTCATTTGTCGGAACTGCCGATATCGGACCACTATAACATATAGCTGCTATACAAACTGAACGATCGGAATCAAGTTCTTGTATGGAAAACTTTTGCATTTGACAATGTATCTTCACAAAATTCGGTATAGATTATTTTCTAAGGCAACAATGTAATCTCCGAAGAAATTTTTCAGATCGGCTTACTATAACATATAGCTTCCATACAAACTGAACACATATTTGGTATATTAGCTTCGGTGCAGCCGAAGGTAAGGTTTTTTCTAGTTTTTTATTTCGAGAATATTGGCTGTAAATTTCAAAGTAATCCGGTAAATACTTTCGGAGAAATGAGCGTATTTGTTAAGGCATCACCGAGCATTTGAAAATAGGCGCAACCGTAACCGTAATAATAGCCAAAACTTAAAATGCGTTTTTCGCGAAACGATGTTTTCAAAGTCGGTGAGAAATATTTTTTCGAAACGGCTTGAGCGATTGACTTGAAATTTTCACAGGGTCTTCTTAGATACTTTTGTCGGGTATGATCGAAGGAATAAAGTTTCTGATAACAATTTCGTTTTAAAGTGACTTAATTTAAAGTGTAAATTCTCGTGCATAAAAAGGATTTTTTTGTTGGGAAGCCGCCATTTTGTCTAAAATCAAAATTTGGCTATTGACATATTCACATTAGCTGTATTTATCCATCCTAAGAGTAATCCTTTTGATTTTTTTATTTCAGATAATTTGGATCAGAGATATCTTCCTCACCGCCAAACACCTATTTGTGAAGGAATTTCAGGAGATCTTCTACAGGAACAACGAAACACAATATTTTTATTAATAAAATTCGAATTCTTAGAATACGTAAAATTCGCTAAATGTTCACATATTTTATGTATATAATCCATAAAAAGCCTCTTCAAAAAAATTAACAAAAAATACATTTTTTTTTACAACTGGAAATGATGCCTTAAGGCTTTACGGGTTACGGGTTTCAAAAATCGATTTTTTTATTGGCTTATTAAATTTTACGACATCTAAAGAATATTTCCTCTATTTTCCAGTTGATCCGAGTAATAGTTTCCGATATACTGCTTGTTTGTCAGAACCGATATCGTACAACTATAATATGTATTATAGCTGCCATACCAACTGACCGATCAAATCAAGATAAGATTAATTTTCACTTTTTTATTATAAAAAATCATATGTGAAAGTTATTGTAGCTTCGGTGCAACTGAAGTTAATGTCTTTTCTTTTCTTTCTTTTGACCAGTTGTGGAGGCTTAATTATGTTCACTCATCAAACGAAGTAGTTAAGCTTATTAAATATATGTAATTTGCTTAGTAACATAATAAGCGCTTTCTGAATAACTTTTCTTTAAATAAAGTATTATCGCAATTCAACAAATTTGAAGATTGAATCAAAGCATTATTAGATAATAAAAGATATAATAATAAATACACATCTACACATCTTTGAATAATACATTTAGCTTTTCTCCATCATTACTTAACATTTTGAGTCCCTTTTACTTGCTCCATTCATGGGATACAAAGCCTTCATTAAATTCTGGTCTTCTAGAAATATCGGAAGAAAATGATGATATGCTTTCCATTGAACTTTCCCCGGAAGATACTGAAAGGCTTTCAATTGAACTTGAATATGAATCGTCAAAAAACTGTTTCGTCATAATTTCAATATTCTTCCGACGCATACTATTCTCCGCTTGCGTAGAATCTCCATTTCCTCTATAGTTATTTATCACATGCTTAACTGTGTGATTATTTCCTTCTGCAGACAACTTTCCATCATTTGTCTTTGAGAACAATTGTTCTGCACTCGCATCTCCTTCAAAAGGCTTTCCACTAATTCTTAGTATACTGCTGGCAAGTAATAAAACTGTAAGGAAAAATTAGAAAAGTGTATAAATTGTAAGCGTTGTTATCAGCATAAGTTTTTTGGGTATTATCCCTAAAGTTTTTGTGATTTACGGAGCACGCTTGATAGTGGCGCTGTACTGGGTTTAACAACTGTAAGCCCAATCAACAGCATTGGTCTGCGTCTCAACTAACAACCCGACAATGTTTAACGCATACTTGAAATCGTATCTCAAAATCCACCCATTATGAGCTGTGACCTTGCTCTAGTGATTTGCTGTGTACCTAGCTGTTGTAATGCGAAATTCAAGTATCCATTAGCAGTTCCGCTTTTGTACCGAAGTCATGCTCCATATGTTATTTAAGACGAGAAATATTTCACTAAACCCTCAATCAATCGTTAAAAAGTTGTACTTACTCCCAGTCATCAAATACAAATATATAGGACACGGTGACATCTTGTTTGTTAAATTTCGTAGAATTTTATACAAATAATTTAGCTAAATCACTTAGTTAGATAGTAGCTGAGTACTGCATTGCGCAACGGTTTGTGGAAAACTTATATGGAGCAGCTTTACACTAGTCTACATAGTTTAGTATTATTTTCGCACTGAGTTCTTGAAGGAAATTCAGCAAAAAGAGTCAGGCAAATTGAAGGGTACGAAATATTCGTAAATCTGCTATCACTCTCTGAGAACGTGGTGTTTCAGGTTACAATTTTAAACCTTATATCTCTTAGATTTGCATGGATCACACACTTGTGTCATCGAAACCCGATGCTACCTGGGAGCAAAACTGCAAAAGTCATGTGCGAAATGGTAGATCGGAAGTACACAAAATTCTTATTGGTACTCGATAGAAGAGATCACTAATCGGAGTACTAACTGGTCACTGTTTGGTGGCAACACACGCCCGCAGAATGGAGCTTCTTGTTGGAGAATACTGCGTAAAATGTACAAAGCTTGGTATCAGGGTAACAATGGAACATCTCTTGCGCACTTGTCCCGCATTGACAAGACTATGCTGTAAGTATCTGAGGCCCCACGGCATGATACGTTGGAGGAGGTGTCGTTAGTGAGGCCACATAGTCTATAAGTATTCACGTCAAGCGCTGGCTTCCTAAAGGATGACTACTCCTCATGGATATGGTAGAAATGAAGATAGAATAAAAATTGAGGTTCTGCACCGCGACCTAGGGTCTATTGTGCCCTATGGATATGGTAACTGAACTCCATCTGGTATCGCAAAGAATCAAAACTGGAATATGGTTTATTGCCCTACCAGATTCACCTAACCTAACCTGTGTCATTTTTAGCACTTGGGTTTTGGGCCCGAAGATTATTCTTGGCTGGATATTAATCATGTATCTGATGCTTAGACTCGAACTAAACTATTATTGCGGGTAATCAGACAAAGGACCGGTGCTATTTTAACTACAGGGATTTGAGTTCCATCGATCTGCTGCTATGACATAGTAAACGGATATCTGTGATTCCGACAAAAGAACATTTTTTAGAAGAAAATGGATGTATACAAAATTTCGGATCGACAACTCAAAACTATATTCAGACGGACCACTCACGCTGCTCTGACATTTCCTCTTGAGGATTACAGACTTCGTGGCAAGCTCAATATACCCTGTTCATGCTCGTACAAATTGAATTCAGAAACTCTGAAATGAAAAATAAATTTCGGTGTTTCAGTGTAGGAGAAAAATATAATCTGATCCTATGACTTGTCTTCTTTATTAAATGGAGACTGGCGTGTTGTTGCATATCTCGCAGTTTCTAGCCGGGACGTGACCAAACAATGAAACAAGAACGCTTATAAATACTAATCGTTAACGAATTATAGCAGTTTACTAACCAGATTAAAGCTTTGTCTTCAGAATTTAAGTAACAAAAAGCCAAGTACAAAGACTCTTTTTACATGCAAAGCAAGCATTCTGCCGATAGTAGTCGGGGCCTACAACAGCGTACAGCGAACACTGTTCCTGATATTGTCGTAAAAGATCAGAAAATGTGGTCCCTAACTCTTGCCAAGTAGTTGCTTAGAAAGCTGGACAGATGTCGTTGAGCTCAGCACAGTTTCAGGAGTTTCCTAAAGCCTAACGGGTCTTGAATTACTCTTTCAAAGCTAGATATGTATAACGTAGTTTTTTTTATACACAACGAAGCATGCAATTAATCATTAGTCTAACGGATAATCTCTTACTCTGTCTTAGTTGTTTGAAAAAGGACTTCTCACAAGTGAGCGGCCTGTAGAATCTGACGCTCCGACGCAGCCTGAGCGTAATGAAAAACAACTTACATTGGCTGGTCCATATTTGAATCTTTCTTATACCGATTTACATCTCTACCTTACATCTCTTTAAGTTATAAATTTCTTTAATTGCCTGCTTTATTAGATCTCATGTCGAAATAGAAACTTCCATATATATATATCGGTCGCATTGTTATTTAAAAACCCCTCATTTTCTGGCGCATAGTGGCATAGAGAATCAAGACCATTGGACTGTCTGCTGCAGACTTCGGACATTTAAAATCCTGTGGTAGATATTCTAAAAACTTTTAAAAATTCTAAAAGCTCTACATTCCACTTCGTCCATAATAGAAAAACTTCGTTACAACGTCGAAATGAATTAAGACTCAATAACTTTAGGCGCTTCAATTATTTTTATTCACGCTTCTCTTACATACACTTTCAATAGACTTACAATATTGTGTGAAATAAAAAATGTACCAACTGTACCAAATGTTACCAACGGCATACTATCTTTGTATTCAATTTGTTTTCGCTTTTCGTCTGTTGTAACTTGCATCCCTTTAAGTTCTTTGTAAGAGATTTCAAAAAATTCTCCAAATTTATTACCGTTGACAAACGATTTTCTGATGATTCTTTTGTGTCCGGCGAACTATCACCACCTTCACTTGTATTCTTCTCTGCTGAGTTATCCGTATCCTTATCTTCATCGGTGTTACCTCCACTTTCGCTTCCATTCTTCTCTGCCGAGTTTTCTGTATCCTTATCCTCATCGGTGTTACCTCCACTTTCGCTTCCATTCTTCTCTGCTGAGTTATCCGTATCCTTATCTTCATCGGTCTTACCTCCACTTTCGCTTCCATTCTTCTCTGCCGAGTTTTCTGTATCCTTATCCTCATCGGTGTTACCTCCACTTTCGCTTCCATTCTTCTCTGCCGAGTTTTCTGTATCCTTATCCTCATCGGTGTTACCTCCACCTTCACTTGTATTCTTCTCTGCTGAGTTATCCGCATCCTTATCTTCATCGGTCTTACCTCCACTTCCGCTTCCATTCTTTTCTGCCGAGTTAGCTGTATCCTTATCTTCATCGGTCTTACCTCCACTTCCGCTTCCATTCTTCTCTGCCGAGTTATCTGTATCCTTATCTTCATCGGTCTTACCTCCACTTCCGCTTCCATTCTTCTCTGCTGAGTTATCTGTCTCCTTATTTTCGTCGGTGGTGCCGGTTTCCTGCGAATTACTTTCTTTACTTTTGCTACCATCTTTCTCCGGTAGTTTGCCTTCGTGAATCATCTGTTCAATCATCTTAGGTGTGAGGCGTTCTTGCAGAGTTTCGTTAATGGATTTAATTATAATTTTTACAAAGTCTAATATTTCATTTTCTGCAAAACCTAACAACCCTTGATTTAAACTCTTTCCGTGGACTCTTGGGATGTCAGCGACAAGAAGAATAGCTGCAAAGAAAACAAGTTTACTACTCATTTTAATATTATTATTTCTCTATAAATTAGTTCAACAGTTAAGAAGGAGCTTCCTTCGAACTTTTTAGTATATATCCAGCTTCCAATGCCCTTAAGGATCTCTAATACCTACCCACTATGAGGACGGATAAACACAGAGTTTGCGGCTTCATATTGTGTACAGTTCAAATGTTGGAGAATAACTGTCAAACGATAAGTTATTTGCCTTAAATATAGAATCCAGTTTAATCAGTCTACAAATTGTAAATAATTTTTAACACGAGCTCATTTTTTTATTTACCGCAAATTAATAGGACTTGGAAATCGAAGGAAAATTCACCTTAGTATATTAAGACTCTATGAGGGAATAGCATAGAAAATTCCACTTAAGTTTTCTATTTTCGCAGTAATTTGAAGGACTGACACAATTTTTGGGAGACTGCTTGGACTTTATCTGGTTACATAGGGGTTAAAAATTAATCTGAGCTTACGCTAACTTCAAATTTGTTGCCACAAGCTTAAGAGGTAAGCATACTCGTAATTTTCAATCTCCACAATATCTTTATCTTCATAATGTGAATACTTCTTTTGTTCTGTCTTTTTAACCTGGTTTCCAATATAGATCTCCCATTTTATCAATACAAATAGTCAGTCTGAACTTTATGTGAGCTAAACCCCTTTTTACTCATCCCTTGTATTTTCGAATGTAGCTGGAAAATTATTCTCAGTCCCACTCTTGCTCGGCCATTTTATGTCGTCAATATAGATGGAGATCGCAAGTACGCAAGTTTAAATTTTTGTGGACATTAAATCAAAGAAAATGTAAAAAGTACTCAGTATCTTGGAAAAGAGCCTACTCCGGTTTTTCCGTTTCGATTTCCTTAGTTCGCAAATTTTGTTAAGTAGTGTCATTTAAAACAAACCAAGTACGTAACTTGTTTTCTAATCGTCACAAAACGTGTTTGGGCATTCTAAGTCTAAGTGTTCAAGCATAATAGAATTTTTGAACACGTTTAGATTTACTAGTTAATTTGGGTGATGTAAAATAATGTTTAGCAGTTGTCAGATGTCAAAAAATAAGCTTGCATAAGTGAAGATAAAATAAAGGAATCAAAAGGGTGGGACTCTCATTCGCCTTCAAATGGATGTTTTTTGACTACCCAGAAAATACTTGGTCTAAGACCAGAAGTCGTGAACTGCTTAAGTCTCGCTTGCGTGAACTTCTACACATGGCTCCATCCGCCGAACATTACCCCAAGAAAATCAACCATCAACATGACCACCTCAGACACAGTGGAAGCGGTTGATTCCGACGAAAATATCAAAAAAGTCCACAAAGTAATTTTGGATGACTGTAAAGTGAAGTGGTTCCAGCTATCAGGCATTCTAAAATATCAACTGGATATTTACATTACATCATTCACGAATATTTGGATAAGAGAAAACTATGTGCAAATCGGGTGACTAGACACTGGAGCACTTTTGACCAAAACCAATGACGGCTTGATTTTACGGATCAGTGTTTGGAGACATTCAACCGTAATAAACTTATACTTTGGCGTCAATATGTGACAATAGATGAGACATGGTTCCATCATTTTATTTCAAAGTACATTCGTAAGTCTGCACACGATGTACCCACTCCAAAGCGTGAAAAAGCGCAGAAAAACGTAAAAGTCGGCTATCAAGGTTATGGCCTTTGAATTTTGGGATGAGCATGGGATATGTTTTATTGAATACCTTAAAAAGGAATGACCGAACGAAATCGCCGGCAAAAATCTATGAATTTGACTTCGAATTGCTTCTGCATCTATTGTTTCAGCATCTTTTGTATTCTCCAGATCAGCCACTCGCCAACTATTTCCTGCTCTCAGTGGCTTATTTTGAAGCAAAGTACAAATCGTGCTACAAAAATGGCGTCAAAAAGTTGATAGAATTTTGCCAAAAAAATGTGTTTGCTATGTAAGGCCAGGAACTTTTCAATTGACCCGTTATATCTCAGTAAGGATGTAGGATATCTTAGAAATATGCCTCAATCCCACACTACGAATATACCCTTGTTATTTTAATGAACGAAGTAACTTTTTGCAAGGATGGAAGAACGAGATTCAGATAAAAGTAGCGAGCAGAAATATTGGACTTTATGTTTTCTTGGGTGCTCTGTTAATATTTTTGGGAACCCTATCGATGTTATCTTTTTTCGACTGATCAGCGCACAACACTGCTGTGGATTTGAAAGGGGAGGAGGAAAACTGTAATGAGATTGTTAGATAAACCAGAACTACTGATACTAGATACTAGAGATATCATCAAGAAACCCTCTCCCGATAATTGCAGTCGTTTTCGTATATAAAGCTTCCCAGTCGTTTAGAAGATGTTTTATGGTTTCCACTTCATGAATATTTCATTTATTGCTGTGATCACTGCTTGGAGGCACTGCAATGCTCTGATAGACGAAAGGCGATTCTGGTATATAAGTCTGAGTTTAGTTTCCATGAAAGTTTTCTGTATAAAATTAGTCCTACGAAACTTGACTTATCTCCAATTGTTAGCCTGTTACAATTTCATAATGTTGGCATGACCTCTTAAGTCTTTAGTCTATATATTATAGTTTATAAATTATTTTGACTTTCCTCCATAACGAGAGAACATATTATATATATAGTAGCGCCGCTTTAAAAATGGTCAATACCCAGGCTTTAATGTGGTCCTGTGATTGCTGTAATGTAGACGGGCATAATCCATCAGGTCCCGGCGAGTTGAAGAGCTTGAAACTGCTTTTCGCCTAATATACTGACATTCTTTTCTAAGACTATATCTGCAGGAATGCAATTTATCACTAATCCACACTTTCATGTATACGTGGACTTACGCAAATTAGTGAATAGGTTCGTTTCCCACGATTGCATTTCTTCATGCCTTGCTTTGGTCCTTTTATATCACGATGATCTCAACAGCTCCGTGCTCTCACCGTGCCAAAACTTACACAAGAAATGTTCGATGCCAAGAACAGTATGACTGCCTGCGATCCACGACACGGACGTTATCTCACTGTTGCTGCTATCTTCCGTGGACGTATATCAATGAAGAAAGTTGACGAACAAATGCTAAATATCCAAAACAAGAACAGCTCATACTTCGTCAAATGGATACCCAAAATGGATACCCAAAAATGTTTAGACTGCCGTTTGCGATATTGCACAATGAAGTTTGAAATTGACGGCTACATTTATTGGTAACTCGACAACTAAGCAGGAATTAATCAAGCGTATTTCGCGTCAGTTCATTGCTATGTTTCGTAAGAAAGCTTTCTTGCATTGGTGCACAGGCAAAGGCATGGACAATGTGGAGTTCACTGTGAAATTAACATGAACGATTTGGTGTCCGAACATGAGGTTTGACAATTAAGTAAAGAGACTGATTTTATTGCCGCGCTTGTGGTAATCCCGTGACCTTGAAATTCCCTTTGTCTTTTTCCGGCATCCCTCCCCTCTCCATTGAAATATGCACTATGGCTATTGTTTAGTTCGCCTGCTGCGTCAAGTTGATTAGACGAGTGTTTGTAGTGCTCGTCACGAAAATTGAAATCAAGAGCAATGCGTCGCGATTAAATTTTGCGCCAGATTGGGCGAAACAGCTTCGGAAACGTACGTTAAAAATGTAAGAGTGTATGGTGATAGTGCTCTTAGTCGTGCCCAGGTGTTTCGATGGCACAAATGGTAGTCTCCGCGCGCCCCCGCCCGAAAAAAGCTCACATGAGCAAGTTGAAGCTGAAAACGATGATTATTGCCTTTTTTGATAGCCGTGGAATCATCCACGAAGAATTCGTTCTACCGGAGAAAACTGTGAATCAAGTCTACTATAGTCTACTATCAAGTCTACTATTGCCAAGTACTCGAAAGATTGCGAAAACGAGTCAACAGGGTGCGCCCAGACATCGCTCGTAACTGAATCCTTCATCACGACAACGCGCCGTGCCACACCGCCCTCAGCGTGTCCCAATATTTGGCCTCTAAAGGGATCGCCGTGTTGCAATAGCCGCCTTATTCGCCCGACATGTCACCCTGTGACTTTTTTTGTTTCCTAAAACAAAATCGGTGGTCAAAGAAACCCATTTTGAGTCGATTACGGACATCCAGGCGGCCGTGACGAGGGTACTCGCGGACATCCCAGTCGAAGCGTTCCAGAAATGTTACGAAGCATGGAAAACGCGCTGGAATCGCTGTATAGCTGTCCAAGGGGACTACTTTGAAGGGGATGGCAGAGTTGTAGAATAATTTTCAAATATACGGTTGTTATGGAATCAGTCTCATTACTTAATTGTCATACCTCGTATATGTATAAGAAACCTTCATTTCTAAGCAATACTTGATGTACTTCTTAGGCACATGCTGTGGCGACTTCTGCGATCTGCAATTTGGCTTTCATTCTACATATTTTAGACCATAATCTTCGTTGCAACGCCAAAATGAATGTAGACTCAATAACTTTAGGTGTTTCAATTATTTTTATTTACTCTTGTTTACACTTTCAATAGACTTACAATACTTTTGTGAAGTAAAAACTGTGATATTTAATAAAAAAAAAATATATTTTACCAATGACATGCCATTTTTGTATTCGTTTTGTGTTTGCTTTTTGACAATTTTACTTTGAGTATTTTTACATTTTTTTCAAAATTTTTAAAAAGCTTATCCAATTTAGAACCTTTTCCAACAATGTTGATAATTCCTGCGGAATTTCTAAAGTTGCGCTTCCATTCTTCCCTGCCAAGTTCTCCATTGCGTTATCTGCGTCGGTTACAGCTGTTTTCGGCGAATTAACTCCAATTTCATTTTCGTCTTTCTCTGCCTCTGTTGGATTGTTTATGGTAATCGTAAATGGCTGCATTTTGGAGCGTTCGAACAGAATTTCATTAACACCAGTAGCTACACCGCTTATCAAATGATTAAGTTCTTGTGCTGCAAGGCTTAACAAATCGTTAGTTAAATACATGCCTTGGGCGCTTGGTATTTCAGAGGCAAAAAGAAACGCTGTAAAGAAAAGTTTGCAACTTAAATTAATATAACTATTTCGCTACACATTAGTTCAACAGTTAAAAAATAATTTCCTTCGCACTGTTTAATAAACTTCCAGCTACCAATGCTCTGTAGGAATCTCTAATACCTACCCACTATGAGGACGGATAAACACAGAGTTTGCGGCTTCATATTGTGAACAGTTCGACAGATGGAAAATAACTGTCAAACTATAGGTTATTTGTAGCGCCTTAAATACAGAATCCATCATAACCAGTCTACAAATTGTAAATAATTTTTTCGTCACTAAACACGTGAGGGTATTCAGTGAACAATGAAACTACATCAAAGCTCATAAACAGAACAAGAGTTTTGAAAAAGTTTAGATTCCTTTGTATTAATTTGATTATTTTAAAATTATGTACTAGCAGTTGTCAGACGCAAGAAAACAAAGTTATACAAGTATGTGTTATGTAGACTAATTAGCTATAACTCATTTGTTCTTGCGCTTAAAAACGTTTCGGAAACATCGAATGACGTCTGGAGTTTGTTGCAAAATTATGCCAAAGCCCGCTAATATAATGCGCCAATTCAGGTAATGACGATATTTCTCCGCAACGCTGATGACCATATACTTAATAAATTTTCTGTAGCTTTTCTTCTTCTTTATTAACGAGGACACCGCTTACGCGTTTATAGCCGAGTTTACAACAGTGAACCAGTCGTTCTTCCATTTCTTTTCGGTGTTTTGCACCGAATTTGAGATTCCAAGTGTAGCCAGATCCTTCTCTACCTGGTCTTTCCACCGGAGTGAAGGTCTTAAACTTTCTCTACTCCGCCCGGCGTGTACTGCGTCGACCTCCACATCTGTTTTCATCCATTCGGACGACAGCGTAGCCGCATATATCGTACAGCTCATTGTTCCATCGACTGTGATATTCGCCGTTGTCAATGCGCAAAGGACCATATATCTTCGTCTTGCCCACGTTCACCACCACATCCATTTAACTCGTTTCTTTGTCCACCCAGAGAAAGCAGATCTCAGCGATATTGATGTCATTGGCGTACGTCAGCAGTTGTACAATCTGTTAGAAAATTGTGCCTTCTCTATTCAGATCTGCAGCTCGAATTATTTTTTCAAGGAGTGGGTTGAAGGAAACCTTCTGTCTGAAACCTCGTTTAGTATTTAAAGGCTTTTAGAGATCCTTCCACTGCTCCCCAACTAGCTTTGAAATCAACGAAGACGTGGCTTATACCGATCCTCTTTTCACGGGTCTTTTCCAAGTTTTGGCACATGGTGAATATCTAGTCAGCTGTTGATTTTCCAGACCTGAAGCCACGCTGATATGGTCGAAACAGTTTGTTGACAGTGGGCTTTAATCTTTCACGAAATACACTATATGCGAGTAATTGCTATTCCGACTTCTTCATGGTCGGCAATGAGACATCTGCTCCATTGCCATCAACTAGGAATCGGGCTCACCATCTCCAGGTGTTATGACTTCACTGGCATTCAATCACTAGATCATCTCTGGGAGTTCTACAAGATTATACTACGGTCTTGAAACTTTCTATTAATTACCGCATCCTTTTGTATAATTTTCGACCATTTGTACCGCTTTTGGCGCAACTGCAACTTGTTGAACTGTACACTCGTAATAATTTCCTAACTCCTTAACTTGCCATAGAGCAACCCACCAATGTGACACTTAGATTTTGCGGCAGCTTTAGCGGCGGCAAAGGATAATAATAACTACTCGGCTCATAGGTATACCATGAGGAAAAGGTATGTAAGTTAAGGGCGATCAAAGTGCAAGATCACGCTTTATAGGTATCAGTAGACTATATTTGTTCTCGTATAACTACAAAAGATTTTCTAAAAGCAATGCCAATTATGTTAACCAATTTCACGACTTAAGAGTAAACATTTGTTACTATCTAGGAAGCTTGGCTCAGACTTCGCAAATATAATTGTGAGTGTGCATGACAGCTCCTTGAGAAGAAAGGCCGACGTAAAGATGGACAAGACTAAATCGATTCAGCTCGTCATTCAGATCATTTACACGCTTTTGTATCCAAAATGGATAAAAATGGGTCATGTACCTCCTAAATCTACCCAAAATGCAAATTTCTACAAGATAAATGATAAATTTCTAAAAGATAAATATTACCTCTTCTTTTACCTCTTCCATATACCTAAAATGCGAACTTCAAACCTCTGGTTGGCTATGTATCGTATATATCGGTCAAGCTGTAGTAAATCTCAGGAAAATTAAGTGTATGTATATAGTCCACTTTAATGCTGGAAGTATCGGAAATTGGTGCACGAATATTCAAAGCTCCCACATACTTAGACTTCAAGTTGATCAGTGTTTGAGTTATCTTCATGAAGTTGAAAACCTCCTTACTTGTATGATAACAGAAGATAATGGAAAAGGACATTGTTGATTCTGTGATTGTGGGATAGAGGGACATTAATGCTTAAAATGGTTTAAGCAACACTATGTCACAGGTTTCTCACTTTCTTCTTACGAGGTTTGAAAATTAAGTAATGAGACTGATTTTATTGCCGCGCTCGTGGTAAATCTGTGACCTTGAAATTCCCTTTCTTTTATTCCGACATCCCTCCCTTCTCTATTGATGTATGCATCATCGATCTAGCTTGTTTAGTTCGCCTGCTGTGTCGAATGACCGTCACAGAAGACTGTTTGGTACAAGTGGAAAACGATCCCACGCTGTTTGATCGAGTTATTACGGGCGATGAGAGCTGGTTTTTCCAATACGACTCGGAAACCAAAAGCCAAAGCTAACAATGGTTGCCTCCGCACGCCCCCCGCCCGAAAAAAGCTCGCATGACCAAGTCGCAGGTGAAAGCGTTGATTATTGCCTTTTTTGATAGCCGTGGAATCGTCCACTAAGAATTCGTTCCATCCGGGAAAACCGGGAATCAAGTCTACTATTGCCAAGTACTCGAAAGATTGCGAAAACGTGTCAACAGGGTGCGTCCAGACATCGCTCGTAACTGGATCCTTCATCCCGGCAACGCGCCGTGCCACACCGCCTTCAGCGTGTCCCAGTATTTTGCCTCTAAAGGGATCGCCGTGTTGCAACAGCCGCCTAACTCGCCCGACATTTCACACTGTGACTTTTTTTTTCCTAAAATAAAATCGGTGGTAAAAGGAACCCATTTTGACGGCCGTGACGAGGGTATTCGCGGACATCCCAGTCGATTCATTCCAGAAATGTTACGAAGCATGGAAAACGCGCTGGAATCGCTGTATAACTGCCTAAGGAGACTACTTTAAAGGGAATGGCAGAGTTGTAGAATAATTTTCAAATATACAGTTTTTATGGAATCAGTCTCATTACTTAATTGTCATACCTCGTATATGACGGAAAGGCGAGGCAAGCACAGTTTAGATGTGTGACGCATTCTTCGGCGACTTGTATGATCTACAGTTCGAGTTTTCATTTTATATATATATTTTATATAAGTAAGTATGGCTAAATACTTAGACGGTTGTACATAATATTCATTGCAGCGTCGAAATAAATTAAGACTCAATAGCTTTAGGTATTTCATTTATTTTTATTTACTCTTCTCTTACACTTTCTTTAGACTAGCAATACTTGTATGAAGTAAAACAATGTAATTAGAAATTTGTATAATACCAATAGTAGACTACATTTGAATAAACTTTTTGAACCTGCATTCCTTTAAGTTCTATGTATGGGACTAGAATACCCTCTAAAAGCCCTTATCCATTTTCGTATCTTTTTTATTAATTCAAGTCTTTCTGATGCCGTCTCCTTATCTTCACCGATATCATCTGTTTTCTGCGAAGTATCTATATTCATAAGCGATTGACTATTATCGCTTTCGCTTCCATCTTCCTCTATCAATTTTGGGTTGTTAAGGATAATAGTCACTGCTTGCTGCATTGGTGGGTGATCCAACGGAATATCGTTAGTACCAGTACCTGCACCTTTTATCAGATGATGTAGTTCTTTTGCAGCAAGGCGTAACAACTGGTAAGTTAAAACTATTCCGATTCCATGAACTCTTGGCATTTCAGTGGCAAGAAGAAATGCTGTAAAGGAAGGAATGTAATATAATCACTCATTCCTCTAAAGATTAGCCCATCGATAAAGACACAGTTTCTATGGAACTGCTTAGCAGACTTCCAATGCTCTTGAGGAAGCTTCAATACCTACCCACTATGAGGACGTATAAACACAGAGTTTGTGGCTTCATCTTGTCTACAGTTCAAATGTTGGAGAATAACTGTCAAACGGTGAATTATTTGTAGCGCCTTAAATACAGAATCCAGTAAGCAGTCTACAAATTGTAAATAATTTTTTACACGAACTCATTTTTTTATTTACTGCCAATTACGCTAAATTCAAAATTATTATCATAACGTAAAGGAAAACCATAATTTTCAATTTTCTCAATATCTTTGCGGCACGTCAATTCACATATCAAGTCTTTGCCCGGTGTTACGGAATGAATTTTGGTCTTTGTCTTCAGCCTACTCGTGTTTATTTTCAATTGCTTTTTTTTAGATCGTAAATTTTGTGAACTAGTGTCATATAAACAATAAGTTCCAATACAAATACCTTGCTCATATATTAGTCGTCACTAAACATGTGAGTGCATTCAGTAGACAATGAAACTACGTCGAAGCTCATAAACAGAATAATATTTTTCAAAAAGTTTAGATTTCTTTGTATTAATATTAATCTTTACTGACGTAGACACCGCTTACGCGGTTATAGCCGAGTTAGTAATAGCGCGCCAGTCGTTTCTTCTTTCCGCAATTTGGCGCCAATTCGTGATACCAAGTGAAGCTGGATCCTACTCCAACAGATCTCTTTCCTCCGCTTTCCCCGGCAGGTACTGCATCGAATACTTTCAAAGCTGGAGTGCATTCATCCATACAGATGACATGACCTAGCTATGCTCAACGTTCTATCGAATGCGATATTCGCCATTACCAATACGCAGAACCTTTCTCATGAAAACTCGTAATGTCAACTAATCAGATGTTGTCATCGTCCATTTCTCTGCAGTATATAGCAGGAGAAGAATGATGTGTGACTTATAGTGTTTGGTTTTTAGGAATTTTATTTCTTCCAGTAGTAGATTGAAGAGGTCGCACGATAGGGAGTCGCCTTGTTTGAAACCTCGTTTGGTATCGAACCCGATCCTGACGGAGCTTTTGGTGCTGCTCAGTTTTCCGAGAATACCAAATTCTGACATAGTGGCAGAAGGCAGTTCCTTTTCGGGCTATTAAAAGCAGCTTTAAAATCGACGAAGAGGTGGTGGGTGTCTGGGTATTATGAGTTTCTTAGCAATATAAATATACTCTACTCAGAGTCTACTCATTGTTCAATAGCGTTTGTTTCCGGCAAAATGACGCAACTGCACACATAGCCAGACCTGTTATTTCGGAGCTCCAACTAATTCAAGAAAGTGCACTTTCTGCTGAATTTAAGCATTCTATTAAATCGATAATTGATTCAATCCCGTCTTTAACCCTTCAGGCTGAAATTAATCATTTTCTAATTAGGTGTCGCATATGCATGACTGAACAGGGAGGTCATTTAAGGGTCCAAAAGGTTGTCAACGTTGTAAAGTGGAAGGTAAAGTGGAAACATCTAGGCACTCTTTACGCCGTTTTCCTGCCATTGTAAAAGAAGGCATAGCCGACACTGAAACAAATTTGTAACAGACTCAAGTCTCTTTGTTGATCTGAGAGGGTCTTACGATCCAGTTTTTAGGAGTTTATAGGTACCACAAGGGACAGGCGTTCTAGGCTGTCCAAATTAGATCCTTCTTGTATCGACTTTTGGCCTAACTCAACCTAACTTGCTTCCAAACACTCATAGGACAAAGGTATTTTATTTTCTGTTTTGAAAACAATACATACTTTCTATATAAACAAACTTTAAATTCTATCCGATTCTTTCACTTTCCAGTATAGTACACTTAAATAGGCCAACTAAATCAAAAATTATCAAAATCGAACTCCAGATACCGAATATGTGGACACCAATTTGACCAGCGAACATTTTATCTAAAATACTCGTTAATCTGGCAGACATGTTTTTAAAGTTCGGAGCAAATTCTTTCTTGATAACAGTATATATATAATACAAATATTTGACAAAAGTTGATTGAATCGATTGCAGGCTTTTCTTAGCCTTCTCATGCTTAATAAAAAATGTTCGAACTTCTGGTAGACTTTATACCAAATGTATCGCAAAGCTGTGAGTTATCTCAATAAAAGTAAGAGATCGTGTTTTTCTAATAATCAAATAGTTTTTGGCTGTCACATCAATTTTCAGGCATACCCCTCATATTCTCAAGTATCCCACCTATGTTTTGAGGTATATCAGGATGTTCAGGGGCTGTCACATCAATATTCACATATACCTCATCGAAACACTTTGGCACCTTATAGATTTTTTCAAAAGTCTCATCAATGTTTACTCATACCGCACCGATATTCTTCGGTAACCCATCGATGTTCAGATAGGTCTTTTCTGGTACTTGTTCTGGTACTTGATCGGTTTTCTCGGCCATCCCATCAATGCTCACGCAATGTTTTCGGGTACCCTATTGATGTTCTCAGGTAGCCCGTTGCTGTTCCCATTTTCTGATTGATTTGGCAAGCCAAGAAAGAAGCTGTAATGTGAGATAAACTGTAACAAAAACTCTCCGCCAAACTTCTAAAATGCGGCAGCTATGAGATGCAAGATAGGAGCCGCCGATATCGGACTATACCATATAACATCGAAATGAATAAAGACTCAATAACATTAGGTGTTTCATTTATTTTTATTTACTCTTCTCTAACACTTCCTTTTGACTTACAGTACTTGTGTGCAGTAGAATTATAATATTCAAAGGAATTTTTATATTACCAATGGCATATTATATTTGAATTAGATTTTTCTTTGTTTTTTGATTGGTTGAACTCGCATTTTTTCAAGTTCTTTATAAGAGATTTCACAAAATTATCCAAATTTAATATTTTTCCTATTGATTCTTCGCCTTCTTTACTGCCGCTTCCATTATTTTCCGCCGAGTTATCTGTCACCTTTTCTTCAACGGTTACATCTGTTTTCTGCGAATTATCTGTTTCCAGCGAATTATTCCCATTTTGACTTCCATTCTTCTCCGACTCCGAATTATCCGTCTCCTTATCTTCGTTGGTTGTATCTGGTTCCTGCGAATTATTCCCATTTTCGATTTCATTTGTTGAGCTTTCCGTCTCCTTATTTTCGTCGGAGGTATCTGGTTCCATCAAATTATATGCATCCACATACGTTTGAATTTCTCTACTCTTCCTTCCATCTTTCTCTACTGGTAGATTTTGCATCACAATTTGAATCGGTGGCATTGTGGCACGTTCAGGTAGCAGAACATCGGTAACGCCAGTAGCTACACCTCTTACGAAAGAATGGAGTTCTTTTGCAGCAGCTCCTAACAACTCTACAGGTAATAAAAATATTCCATGGACTCTTGGCATTTCAGAAGCGAGAAGAAACGCTGAAAAAAAGTGAATAACTTATTTTAATAAATTATTCCTCTACAAATTAGTCCATCGGTGGAGACACTGTTGCTATAGAACTGCCTAGTAGACCTCTAGGTTTCCATTGCTCTTGACGAATCCTTAATACCTACCCACTATGAGGACGGATAAGCACAGCGATTTCGGCTTCATATTGTGTACAGTTCGACAGATGGAAAGTAACTGTCAAACGCTAAGCTATTTGTCTTAAATACAGTATGCAGTATAACCAGTCTAGTACAATCGTGTCATTTAAACAGTAACTTTCAATCCAAATACTTATCTAATCTTTTAAACGCCAATAATTACTTGTTCACCTTTTGTTAAAAGCACGGCAAAGTTTTGACGCCAACGCCATAATCGTTGTTTCGTTTTTGAAAAGTATTTTTCTTTGTTGTCAGTATACTTTAGCCTCTTACTGACCAGTGCATAACCCCAGTTACATAAAGACGATATATTCTGGAGATCTGGATCAGAGTTAGTAGGCTATATTTGTTCTCCAATAATGACAGAAGATCGACAACCAAATGCAACAAACAATTTATTGAAAGAAACTTTTGGAGAGCATATCATCTCGCATCGGCGGCGTGTGACTACTAGCCCAAAATTATTCTCAGAACATTATGGCAAACCCTATCTTTACAATAAAGCTAAGTTCTTGGCCATAACTTCAAATTATATGTGCTTTATTTCTTCTTGGAAATCAAATGATTTAGAAAAACACACTTTTTCTTAGAAAGCGCTTACTTTAAGAACCACAACTTAATATACTGTTTTCCTGTTACGGTTCTGAGAATATATAGGAGATCATAGCTGGCAAAACAGCGGATAACTGGAGATGTTTCATTGTCTTGCCAAGGAATTTTGAAGCCAATACAATACATCTTCTACGACCTACCATACGTTAATAGATATTCTACAAACGTTTAAAATTTCCAACTCCAACTGACGTATGGAACGCCTTGGCGCATTTCATGTCAACGATCTTAAATTGAAAGCATACAGAATACAGTTTTAGCAAGAACTTAAGCCGCTAGACTTTCCCAAGTGATATCGCTTCGCTCTATGGGTTCTTGAAATGTTCCAAGAAGATCCAAAGTTGTCTACAAAAATTTTTTTTGGCAATCAGGTCCAGTTCTGGGTCAGTGGGACATATTTTTATTTCCTGTCTTCTTACGCTTTCATTACACTTACAATACTTATGTCCAGTAAAAACTTGTAATATTTTAAGCAGTTTTTATATTACCACCGGCAAACAATTTTAGTATTCGAACTGTTTTCGCTTTTTGACCTTGCATCTCAAGTTCTTTGAAAGAGATGTTAGAAAGCTATCGTCATCCTCATCTCAAGTTCTTTATAAGAGATGTTAAGAAGCTATCCTCATCCATTAATTCTAGATTTTCTCATGATTCTTTCGGCAGCTGGTGGTGGTCGTCCTTTAATACATCTAACTCTATTGCTACATTAGGATCAAGTTGCTGGTCCTTATCCGCTGCTAAATTTTGTTCATGAGTTTCTTCTAACTGACTTTCATAGTTTAAGCATTTTCCACAGGCACCTGAGATGTGGCTTATGGTGAACAAAGCTGCAATGACACAATGAAGGAAGAATGTTACCATTCTACTTCCATACTTGTACGAGTAATAATCAAGAAAAGCGAATAGATCGCCAGTTCTGCTGTCTTTTGCTATCTTATTCTTTCATCTACGTTACAATAGTATCCGAAAGTTCTCGTCCTGAAGGTTTTGACTATGATACATTCTGGGTTCACATTTCATCTTATTAATGCATGTTTTAGAAGAAATAATTCCGAAGCTCCAGCAAATATTTTCAAGAAACAAAGTACTTGCCACTAACCATCGCATATATGAAATATATTTTGTTAACCATCTTGTATGCATGGGTTTGTACCGTTCCAATTCTTACTAGATCGACCGGAGATCTGGAAGTATAAAGACAGTTCTACACTGTCAATGAAGCCATCGTTGGAAGTTGTTTAGATAGTGAAATCAATCGGTTTATAACAAATTTGTTAGAGCTTTTATCTGAGGACTGAGTTACACGAAAGTTCGAACATTTTAATGGGGCTCATTGTATGGGTCAAAAAACATGTGACTCCATTAAATATATTTATTATTTAATTTTTAATAAAATATGCATTTACGCGAATCACGTAAAAACTTGCAGTTAAAACACTCTTTTGTTGAAAACAATACGGTGGTTCCCATTACCAACCAGTTGGAATTTACTAAGTATTCTCCAGACACGAAATGGAAACTTCCTTACCCTTCTTTATAGTGGGCTTGATGTGGGGTTTATGAAACGAAAGTTTTGAAATTGTCAAACAATTCAAGCAGATTCATTTGAGATTTGAAAAAAAATCTCTTAAGTTGTTTTCGTAGCACTACTAAATATTTTTGGCTAAGCTCAAGCCACCAAGGGTTACGCTTGATGAACTGTTGATGGCCTAAGCAGCTATTTACTAACCAATAACCAGCCCCTGATCAAGAGCGATAGGAGAGGAAGGTTCTGTTTAAAAGACCTGAAACATTCGTCTCGAAATAAGCAAGCAAAGCAAATAAGCATCCCATCCTTACTTGAGAGGTAAGCAAAAATCCGACGTCAGACGCTACAAACGGAAGTAGTCGGAATTCTCAATTACTTAGCTCAGCTCTGTCGGGGTCACAGATTTTGGTCTGCAAGACGTCGTTTAACTGTAAATATCAAACAAGCAGTCCTCGACCAGGAGCAACACACAGACGACATACTAAAAAATTCAACTACGAAGTAAAACCATGATTTTGACTAACGATTTGGAAACGTTCAACTTGGGCTGAAGACTGTGGCATGCTGTTACCACCGTTTCTACGGAGTGTTCATGTACGTTCGATACGACGTTGGCGGTACAGCCTCAGTAGAGTATAATCCTGACTAGTGCTCTAGACTGTGAATTCCCATAAGGTCGCTCGTCAACCCTCGTGTGGTCTGAAATATACAGATAACTATAGAGATGAAATTGCAACCGTACAATCGAGCGGAGATACATAAATAACGTAAATAATTAAAACAACAAACGAGAACAGAACCATCATGTACAAAGGGACGACGAGCTAAATACTTTCAGAAGGCAAAGGAGGCTTCTACGCTCGCTGTTACAGATGCGAAACAAGAGATTCCTGAAACAGGGGATGTAAACAGACAATAGATTCCTTATATGGACACAACTCGCCGAGCCAAAAATTATTTTTGAAGAAAACAGCAGAGGGGAATGTGGCTCTCTTAAAGTGTCGCGGCACACTCAACAAGATAATATTAGCAATGTCAAGGCAGAAACTATAAGTACAAAGTACAGTGTTTCGACATTATCGGTAGCCTGCGCCGAAACTGAAAAAATGCAGAAAGCGATACAAGACGCACCAAAGCAACTAGAGATAAGGGAAAAGGGGGAGGGATAAGAGAAAAGAGGGAGAGGACCCGGGAGAACCGTTTGCAAAAAATCAACAAACAAAACGAGCAACCGCAACGCACCTGGATTTTTATCCAGCCAATGAATGTCAACTCGGCATCATTCCTCGAAATTACCTCAAGAACCTTTTCAGCCACCACAACAACAACAACATGACAATCTTCAGAAGCAAAAACGGGTCAACAGTGCCAAAATATGGTTTTATTAAAGTTTTCCCCGAATTATTACAGAAGGCCTATGGCTAGCTTATGCCAGAGGCTAGTTGGGCATTAAGTGTCTGCTAAGGCGGCTATGTTAAGTCCAACATCTAAAATCTATTAAAAATACTTACGCATCGGTTCAAAATGAAAAAGCAAAACACTCAATAAATATTACCATTTTTTTGTATAATCATTTATTAATTTTTTCATATAGTAATTTAATTTACCGTTTTGGTCTTTCACAAATTAGTTCGTGAAAATACTGTCTAAATTTATACATTTTCTTCACCATAAGCAGATTCGTCCGTCAAATTAGTTGGGCGTTCGCGTTCGGCCTTCTCATGTACACATATTGTCGCAGTCACCTCAATTTAAGGCTAAATTTTATTTCTTTTTAAATGGGTCTATGCTGATATAGTGACCCCGGACGATTAAACTCTTTCTTGAAGTCATATTCTATGCGGCCCAAAAAATCATCCGGCGAATACCTCCGATATTGCGGCTGACGCGGCGGCGGATACTGCGGCTGTGCTGATCTTGCCTTTCTTATAGAGGTTTGCGCTAGCTTGTCATCAGTTGCCGATTTTCCAAAAGTATTGGAGACGAGACTTAAAAGGAGACAAACTGTAATTAAAGTTTAAGAATGAGCTTTTGCAATGGACAGGGAAAGTATTTATTAAAACATATTCAAATCGAAACTAAGATTTTTTCAACAGAATTATTTTCCTACTCATTTAAAGTTGCTAGCAATCAGATCTTTGAGCAGATGGACAATCTATGCAATACTTCTCCCATATGACCTTGAAGATAAGTAGTTTTAGAAAAATTATACTTGCCACCAACTATTACATGTATCCAGTTTGTTTCCGAAGCCATTCTGCGTGAATGATTTTATAGAGAGTAAAAACGTTTGAGTTTATAGCCAACCTTTGAATTTATAGTGAACTCTACGAAGTCACTCTGTGTTTGGTTACTAATACGAGTATATGTAGTAAGATGGACGGAAGTATTGATTATCTATAAACTGATTGTTCAATTTACACAAAAGTTTTCAAAAATATCTAAGTGCCTGCCATTGTTTGTGACCAAAAACGTGTAGTTGCATGCCAAAAAGCATCGAAGTGTTCTATGAGATGTGATTAGGAATTAATGCATTTACTATTTTTTTTTTAATTTCGAGTTTCTTGTGAATTTTAAAGATAGTCGAAAATACTAGCAATAATATAGAAAATTTCAATAAAAAACTATCATTACTATGAGCCTGTTTCGTAAGTTTTAGTAACTGTAAGCTTTCGGAAAGAAGAATAATATGAAAATTGACAAGTTACTCTCACAAAGAGCAAAAAACAAAAAAGTAAAGAAACGGAAAATTGGCAGAAATTAACAAGAAGATACAAAATTTTAATTTTCAAAATCTGTACATTTTAAAATGGTAAAAATACCGTAAATTAATGAATCAGTTCTCTCTGCTTCTTACACTCTCACCTGGTGCTCTCTTCTTGCAGAAGTCCAGACGCTGAACCCAATTTTCGGCTTTTAATTTTCAAGCATAAAGCAGTTAATACTGCTGCAATTTCACGTTCGATATTCGTACAAAGTTCATCAATCGTTGCTAGCTTGTTGGCATAAACCATAGACTTGACGTAGCTCTACAGGAAAGGCGCCAAATCTCACGACCGAAGCGGCCACTTGACTGGGCAATCTCGTGAGATAACACGTTCACGAAACTTGGCTTTCAAAAAATCGATTGTGACATTCGCTGTGTGTCTTGTGGCGCCGTCCTTTTAGAACCACATATTGTCTAAGCCCATGTCATCCAATTCGGAACAAAAATATTCGGTTATCGTCGAGCGTTAGCGATTCCCATTCACAGTAACGTGCCGGTCTTGATCATGATGGAAGAAGTACGGTCAAATGACGCCGTCGGCTCATTAGATTAGATTGAAAGATGAGGAATGTACCGCGATCTTAGGTCTATTGTGCTCTCTCCTAAATCACATAGACTCACTTAGCCACAGCACATTGATGAAGACTACCGGATGTTAGTGAGCCGATAAACCATACCAAACCAAGAAGACGATTTTTCGATGAAAATCCGGATCATATTAAAGTTTGTGCTCAGCCCAATTCACGAACTTTCACGGCTTCCGTTCTTTCGTCAATTTGATCTTGTAAGAATGTAGGCCAAGATCTTTTCCCAAAATTCACTACAACGACGCCTCAGGCATGTCCAACGCTTGAAAACGACGTGCGAGAGGCTGATTTGGGTCTTCCTCAATTGATGCGCTAGCGACAGCATATTCTCGACAATACGGACACTTCTTTCTCTCACTGGCATGGCAACAATTTTTACTGAGCCTGTGGATTCAAATTTTTCCACTAGACGCTCAATTGTCGATCTGACAGGACGATTATTAGGACCATATAGTGCACGTAGTGCTCTTAAAGTTGAGGCCACTGACTCTGAATTTTATTAGTAAATTTTAAAAATTTCGACTCGTTGTTGGATCGTATATCTTTCTATAATGAAATGACAATCCTTACTAAAGAGAAATGTTTAAAAAGAGCGGAAAGAAGTATGGACGGTTGGTTGTCCCTATTGGTCTACTTTTGTAGCGTCGCTATTGAAAAATCAGTTATAACTTTGTCATAGAACTAGACCAGTAGTTTTCAAGATAAACCGTTTCAGCCCATAAATATTCAACCACGCCGTTTCTTTTATTTTTATTTATTTCCGGCCTAAGATCGCCAGTTAATTATGTTTCCTTTAACTTTTATTTTTATAAATTTATATTTAAGTCAAAGAAACGAAGCATCCGATATATGTATACAGAAAGCTATCGCATTCAATTACATGGAAAGTTAATGATAGTACTTTAGGTTATCATAAGGCGATTGTTGCTTTTTTCTTGACTATGAGAATCCGCTCTGGACTATGAGAATCCGCTCAGCTCAGCTTAGCCTACATAGCCTATAGCTATCTTACTTCTTAATGCCGAATGACTTTCGTTAAACGGTTTTTTCAGAATATGGGTTCTCCTTTCGATCTTTTTAAGTTGTTTTGATTCTTCAAGAAATTTTTGATGCAACATTCCAGAGGTTGGCGAGCGCGGCCTTTATGACCTCTAAGCAGAGTATAACATTCTTGCATTATTGCGACTATGTAACTATCATACCTGATATAGGATAATGAAGTGAAGTAGCAGTTCTTGGTTCCCATTATGTGGGCTGATCCGTCGTGGAACAGGGGAGTTATTATTCATAACCGCCGCAAAATATAAAATAAACTAGCAATGCCATCGGAAAGAAACGCTGAAATACTTCCTTTTCCTTTTTTAGGTTCCACAGGGGCTTCGTCAGGGTAACAACTTATGTATGGGCTTTTTGAAAATTTGTTCAAGATCACGTAAAATTGAAAAGTAAGAAACAATTTAAACAAATATATGTACAGACCAGTGTAGGTAATTTTGTGCATTAATTCCTAATCACATCTCAAATAACACTGCGATGCTTCATTGGAATGCAACTACACGTTTTGGTCCCAAACAATGAGAAGCACTTACATATTTTCAAAGACCTTTGTGTAAATCGAATAATCAGTTTATTAATGATCAATCAAAAGCAGTCGAGCTTACTATAAAAGCAACCCAAACAAAAGGTCTCAGAGACATTGGGAAAAGTGTTTCCCACAAGAATTCATTATAAACTAGAAAGGTTTTACATCCTACAAAATCAGTCACGCAGGATGGCGTCGGAAAAAAACTGGGTATATGTATTAATTGGTGGCAAGTATCTATTTTTCATAACTACCTACAAGTATTACAAGGACATATAGCAGAAATATTAAAAAGAAGCTTATTTAGAGAAGAGAAAATAAGAACAGCTCAATGCTGCCATCCTAAATTGTTTACAGAATAATTCTCTAAATAAAATCTTAATTCCGCCAAGCGTTCTTTCTTATAAATGAGTATTTTTCGCTTTCCACTGCAAAAGCTCATTCTTACATTTCAATTGCAGCTTGTCTCCTTTTAAGCCTAGTCTCTTATACAACTGGAAAATCGGCAACTGATGACAACCTGGCGCAAACTTCTATAAGAAAGGCAAGATCAGCTCTGCCGCAATATCCGAAGCAGTATCCACCGAATCATCTGCCAAAGTATCCAAGGTATCCTCCTGATGATGACGAAATAATGCCGCATCACGATCCACCACAAATGGAAGTAGTTTTAAATTCACAGCCTATAAAAGTACGCGAGAAGGCCGGTCAAGAACCACAACATATAATGGCCAATATACCTTCGTACTAACTGTAAATAAATGAACAGTGTTTTCACCAACTTAATTTTGAAAGAGCGACAAATTGGATATCAAACAATGGAATTTTTGCAAAACCGCAAGAAATTTATTAAAGCTTAAACATCTATGAATGTTACATATATGTAATTTAACATGTAAATATATTTTGGGATTTGGAAAAATTAATAAATCATTACATAAAGCAATATTTATCGAGACTTCCTTATTTCCACTTCATACAAATTTGTAAGTAGTTTTAGTAGCTTTTTTGCCTAAGACGGTCCACTTTCCTTGATAAGATGATCTTTTGCAAATAAAAACAGCTGAGCTTTGTTGACTCTGCTTAAAGTCTTTTTTCTGCTAAAGAGCTTAGCTCCCTAAGAACAGTACGAGGGTCTACAGACGTCGCTGAGCACTCCTCTATCAATGCTGCGATTTTCGATTCTTTATTGGGTAATTAATAATAATATTTAGATATACGAGTACTATTATACCCATATAATAATAATGGGTACTAATAATGCTGGTTATAACGGGTGATACAAGTGGAGTGGTGTCAAGCTGTCATGTTATATTTGTTCGCTATTATTTAGTATTTCATCACGGAAAGACTCTTGCCTTATCAATGTTTAGAAATTGTTTAACGAACGAATATTCACGTTCTGTAATGAATGTGTTTCGCACGCTTCGCTCAACTTATGGCCAACATAATGGGCCTACTGGCCATTGCAACCCCATCACCCATCTTGAAACCCAGTTTTTTCCTATTGAATAATATTCAATCGAAAACATCACACAGGGAAGGAAATATAGCAGCCGTAGCTGAGAGAGTACACGAAGACCGTACAGAGTCGATTCGACGCCGTTCCCAGCTACTCGGGCTAACGTATGGAACGACTTGGCGCATTTCGCGTGGAGATCTTAAGTCGGAAGCGTACAAAATACAGCTGTGCAACAACTGAAGCCGCTTCACTCTATGTGCTCTTGAAAAGTTCCAAGAAGATCCTACATTTTCAAAGCAAATTTTGTTCAACTATGAGGCCCATTTTTGGCTCAATGGGTATGTGAACAAGTAAATCGCCGCATTTGGGGCGAAGACTAAGCTGAAGACATTCAAAAACGGCCATTTCATCCAGAAAAAACAACGGTTTGGCGTGGTTGATGGGGCGGTGAAATCACCGGTACATATTTTTTCAAAAATGATGTCGCTGAGAAGGTAACCGTCAAAATACCTCTAACAGACTATTAGATGCCTTAAATTGAAGCTCGTGTTCTCGGTAACAATTGGTTTCAACAAGAAAGCTTCACTTCCCACACATTTTTGGACCGGTCGATTGGCCAACAAGACCGTGTGATATCACACCGTTAGACTTTCTGCTGTAGAGATATATAAAGTCTTACGTATATGAGGACAATCCTGCTTCGATTCATGCCTCGTAATTTAGGAAGGTAGATATTTGACAACCTGAGATATGGGATTTCACATTTTTGCGTTTCGGGCGTATTTAGTTATTGATTTATCGCAAATTTATTAGTTATGAATAGTACCGTTATATAGGGGTAAGCGGGATTATACTCCGATTTCATCTATTTTCACACTGTTGGTAGAATTACTTATAAAATTTGTACTCTGCAAATTTGGTTGTAGTAGTTTAAGTGGTTTAGGAGATATGAACATTAAACTTGTTACAGGTCGGGGCCAATTTTCCAAATATTTTGCCAACAGGTGCCCCTTGCTGGTACGATCGATACCCTGTACCAAATTGCAGCTTCATATCTTCATTGAATGCTTAGTTATGACACCTTTTATGTTTTCGGTTAATGTGGATTTGTGGGCGTGACAGTAGTCCGATTACGCCCATCTTCGAACTCGATTTTTTTTTGTACTAAGGAACTCACATATCATCGAGATATTCCAATTTCTGCTCAAGTAACAGCTTGCACGGACGGACGAACAGACAGACAGTCAACCGAATTTCAACTTTTCTCATCATCCTGATCACTTATATATATATATAACCCTATATCTATCTCGTTTAGTTTTAGGTGATGATACTCTGTAGCAACTCGTTCCAAGAGTATAAAAAATAGCAATAAAAATAGTAGAGATTTTTCTAATTGGTCCAAAAGACCGTTCCCAGGATAGTCGATTTGCGAATTCAGGTCGGGTTAAATCAGGTCGATTCTTGAGTGTTGTACCAATATTTCTTTCGATTCTTTAACCCTACCAAATCAACAAAAACAACTCAAAAAACTCGAAATCAGAAAATATATGCTGATACAAATCTTAAAGAAACGCATCCCCCGAAACCTTTTAGCTATATAAACTAAGCTGGTCAGCGTCCAATAAAAAAACAACTATTGCCAGCAGCATTGATGATCGAAAATGCTATCAACAGCTATCGGTGCAGTCGAATGTTGATAATCTTCTACATCGTTAAAGAAAACTAAATCCTTCAGTTGTTTTTTTCTTTTTTTTTGCTTTTTAACATTTCGTGTTACCAAGTGAAGCTAAGTCCTTCCCTACCTGATCTTCCCAACGAAGTGGAGGTCTTGCTCTCCCTCTGTTTCCAGCGGCGCGTACTGAAACACAAACCTTCAAAACTGGATTGCACTCTTGCACCCTGATGACATGACTTAGTCAGCGCTGAAGGTTCAAACATTTCAAACATTTGGGTAGCTTTGTCTTTTCCTATTATTATAGTAAAAAATTATTAGTAGATTGAAGCTACAGTTTCAAATATATAGAAAATTGTTCTTATAATTTTATCTGCCCTTGTATACTGCTCATTACTTTATTATTATCTTTCCATGTACGTCCTCATCCTTCTGGCATTCAAGTCGGCTTGTGAAGTTTCTACAAATATATCTGATTTACTTTCATTTATCCCAATAACGTCCTTTAGTTCTTCCAAAATAATTTGAATTAATCCCTCAATTTCTTCACGATCTATATTCATTAATGGACACCAGCTTTCACTTTCAGGATTTTGTCTTTCCTCATCATCAGATGCCAACTCGGCCAGCAAATCGGTGATAATTGCTTTTATTGCATCGGTATCTTGTGGATTAGCAATTTGGAATATCGGCAGAGATGATCTTACTGAAATTTGAGGAGCTTGCACCGCATTGCCGCAAGGCACAGATTGCGCATGAGATCTTCTAAACAGGCTTGTGACTACTAAAGCTACCAAGATATTGTAAGAATAGAATAAATGATAAGTTTTAGTTCTCTCAAATATCATTTGCTATGTTTATGAAATATGGTCCCTACCTCCAACGATTAGATATACGTACTTTGGCCACATCTTGTTTGAATGATTGAATAATGTGAAAAGTCCTTCCTGCGGTGACAGGAGAAGTTTGTTCGAATAGTAAAAATAGAAAAGTCTCAATAACGCCTATATTCGCGAACTGAGTACTTTTATATGATTCAAGCTGTTACGAAAGTGTTCATTATTTACGAACAGAAGCGTGTAGTTGCATATCAATAAGCAAAAATTTTTCGCATGAAGTGCAAATATGCATTGACTCGCAAATTAGATATACCTTTAATATAATATAATGTACACTGTGGAACACAGTTAGATAAAACAGTGCCATATAACTATTTTTAAATCGCATTTGCCAGTTGCGGCATTTGATTTACCCCCCTCTCTTTATCTAGACGTCAACTTCATAATACCTCCCTCGTAGAAGCCCCCCTCCTTATTTGCGAAGAACTGGGACAGCCACTTTTCACAAGCCTCTTTTGAGTTCAATTTTACACCAACAAGGGCGTTCGCCATGGACAGGAACCGGTGGTATTCCCTTGGCGCTATGTCCGAGCTATATGGTGGATGCGATAAAATCACCCACCCGAGCTCCCGTAGCTTCTGATGAGTGTGGTCTGGCGTTGCCCTGGTGGAACACTACACCCTTCCTGTTGGCCAATTCTGGACGCTTCTGGTCGATCGTCTGCTTCAAGCGGTCCAGTTGTTCGTAGCCGATGGTAGAATTAAGCGTCTGGCCATATGAAAGAAGCTCATAGTGGATGAATTCCTTCCAATCCGACCAAACACACAGAAAAACTTTCTTGGCCGTCAATCACGGCTTGGCCACTGTTTGGGACGATTCACCGGCTTTCGACCACGACCGTTTTCGCTTGATATTGTCGTATGTGATCCATTTTTCGTCGTCAGTCACCATCCGCTTCAAAAATGGGTCGAGTTCGTTCCGTTTCAGCAGCATATCGCAGGCGTTGATTCGGTCCAGAAGGTTTTTTTACGTCAAATCATGCGGCATCCAAACATCAAGCTTTTTTGTGTATCCAGCCTTCTGCAGATGGTTTAAAATGGTTTGGTGACTAACTACCATCTTCTGGGTGAGATCACGAGATACCACATAACGGTCTAACTCGATGTTTTCCATGATTTGATCGGTATTCGTCGTCACAGTCTTCCGCCGGCTAACTAAACGCTGTTCAGGCGAAAGTCTTTCAATGGTGAAATACCAAATAACCCTAAAGAAATATAAGATGACAGCTTGACACTACTCAAGCGTGATCTGTCAAAAAAAGTCTATTAAAAACAGTACCTCACTTCGGATCAGCCCTCAAAAATAACATCTTACTCAATGTTAGTATAGTTTCTAGACCTTAAAGATAAAAAGCAAGGAAGGGCCAAGTTCGTGTGTAAGCGAACTACAATATTTATACTCTTGCAACTTACAAGAATCAAAGTCCGAGAAGTTCAGGAAAATATGGGATTTTCGGGTAATATTGATTGGATTTTATATATTTTTGTCAATACCACATACTATTAATATGCCATATATTAAAAAAGTGTTCCCTGGGTTGCATAAAGTACCACACATATCATCACCAATCCTATTGAGTATGAGCCGGATGTTCGAAGATCCTGATATTAGTTATATGGGGGCTATGTCAAGTTTCCGGCAAATTTTATATATATTTTTTTTGTATTTTTGATTTCTTTTTTTTATAATTTAAATAATTTTTTCTATAAAACCCCTTCTTTAAAAAGTTAAAAGTTAAATTTACGTCACATATTTACAGAATCTTCATGCTGGCGCCTTCTAACATAAGTGCTGCGTTGCTCATTCGACATGGTGTACTGCACACAATTTCGATGTAAGCTTCTTTCTTTTCTGTATAATTTTATTCACACCAAGAAACTACAACAGCGCAGCGCTTCATTAGAGGACTAAAGTGACCACTTCATAAGATTGTGATTCAAGTTTAAGCAGAGAAAGCATATATAGGCTGTTTTCGAAGAATTATTAGAGCTTTAGACGTCTCCTTTGTCCAAACACGATAATAAACAACTGTGCTTAGTGTTTGATGAAGACTACTGCTGTGGATAATCAAATTTTGGTGTCACTGGTGCAAGAGAGAGTTCGTCATTGCTTTTGAGCAGTACAGCTACTCCTGACAAATTTAAACTACCGAGTTTAGCGCTCATTGGATTATAATACCTTCGAGCAAAACCTTTTCATTGTTATATTTTTATAGCTTCAATTTCTCGAAAGTATTATATATATAAATCTTATATAATTTGTGATTATCTGTCACGTAAGATCCTAGTGCAAATTTAAATGATCTTTGTGTAAACTAAGGCAATTTATATGTACCGGCACGATCTTCGTTTTCAACAATACCTCATTGTAAATTCAATTATTCTATTGTTGTCTTAATGGGTATTTCATCACCCGAATCGTACTATAAAAGAACGTGCGAAGTTGTGTCAATATTCAGTTTAAGCAAAGGTGTCTTCAATCGTCTTCAAGTGTCTTCAAGTTCAGATTACATTTCTAGAAGGATGTTGCAGAAAAAAACTTTAATTGTCATGCTCGTTGGTAAGCAAGCTTATATATTACTTTTCATCCTAACTCCATAAAATGTTTGTACATTACAGTGCTTCTAATCGCCAACGAACTGCCAGGCAGCAGCGCTGCTGATACAAATTGTCCAAACCCTGAAGCAAATGATGCCCCCCAGGGAATCGACGACGCACCTAAAGTTTCACATGATGAGAATGTTTCACGTCGTAGTCCAGGCATCCATGATTGAGGTTTGGGTAAAAGAGTCACACCTCAGCAATTGCAAATTTAAAAATTATATTAAAATATGTCAATATGTTTTTGTGAAATACCAAACAGACATTAAATAAAAATAAATACAAATAGCATGCAAAAAAAATATATCGTAATATAAATGAATTTAATCTCCTTTAAAACTGCTATTCAAACTCTGCATAATATTTCATCTTAAACAATGGCTGTAAGGCCCTAAGAAAAGCGAAAGCACGGTTGGTTCCAAAACTACTCAATTTTTGCGAAAATCGGCGACGCGCTAACGTCCTTAAAACATGCTTTCCGACTACCGAGATGTCGTGAAAAA
Organism: Bactrocera dorsalis; assembly: GCF_023373825.1. NCBI lineage: Eukaryota > Metazoa > Arthropoda > Insecta > Diptera > Tephritidae > Bactrocera > Bactrocera dorsalis. The sequence goes on along the minus strand of NC_064306.1, from coordinate 12,177,506 downwards.
ATGAGTCTAAGATTTATGCTTTCAATCGGAAACAGACGATTAATACACCTAAGTCGTCACAAAGGTAAGGCGAAAACAACACGTCAAAGCAGGTCAAAAATCAAGGTTATGTTCAAAGCTTTTTATCAAAAACACAAGCCTACGAGTGGTACTAAGCCTTCAAAGTGAGTCAAGAAATCGTTGAACACATGCCTCGGTCAAGAGTACCCTCGCCCTCTTCAACTGACGAAAATAATAAAAAAGTGAAAGATATGGTGTTTGAAAATTGTCAGGCAAGTGTTTGAGAGATGGCAAGAGAGTTCATCATATCTTGCGAGTCTGTTCGATTGATTTTGGTAGATATATGGGATATGAAACGCGTTCTTGCTCGACTAGTCTCAATAAAGCTGAATTTTGTTTTTAAATGCCACCGTATTCACCAGGTTTGGCTCCGTGTGATTTTGCATTGTTTCCCAAACTGAAACTGCCGCTCCGCCGAACCAGTTTTCAGTGGATCGAGTAGATACTTGTAAAATAAAATTTGCTGAAGGAGCTAAAGGCCATCCCAAAAAGTGCTTATGAAAAGTTTTTCGCTCAAGTTTCCTATAAGGAAGTTTGATAATGTGCATTCAGTTCGATCCAATAGCTGACAAATGTCTTTTAAAGAATCGATGACAACTGTAAGACTTCAGGTTATATCGATTCTTTATAAATTTTTTGCTGCTCATTTTTTATTATTTAATAGCATTCAAGTAGGATAGCCATTATGTTAGTTTGGTTTAGGTTAAGAGGTCAATCTTAACAGGAATCTCACTTAGACAACTTAGAACGCCGATCCGTTGTGGTAGCTTAACCGACTATATAATGGGTGGTCGAAGTAGAGGTACTTTTTTCAATAGCCTGTTTTGACAAATCATGCGTGAGTCCTGTCACGCTGTCAATGTTATTTTTTTTTCAATAATGTTGGGGCTTTTGACATGGAAAGACTTACGCCTGAACAACGTGTGAATATCGTAAAACTTTACTTCGAAATTTCACGTTCTGTAAAGAATGTGTTTCGGGGGCTGCGATCAACTTATGTTCAAAATACAATTGTGCTACTGAACGTATTATTCGCAACACCATCGGAGACCACGCATTCATTATTGGATAATATTCGACTGAATAGATCTCGTACAGCACGCAATATATAGCAATCGTAGCTGAAAGTGTACACGAAGACCGTGGACGGTCGATTCGGCGCCGTTCGCAGCAACTCGGACTGACATATGGAACGACTTGGCGCATTTTCTGTTGAAAACAAAGCTTGCGCCTTCACCGAAGCCTCTTGACCTTTCCAGCAAAATTTTGTTCCGCGGTGAGGCCGATTTCTGGCTCAATGGGTGTAAATAAGAAAAATTTAAACATTTAGAACAAAGGGCAACCTGAAGAGATTCAAAATCCGCCACTTCATCCAGAAAAAACAATGGCTTAGTGTGGTTTATTTCTTCAAATATGAGACCATTAAAAACATAGCCTTCAATGACAACCGTTATCGCGCCATCATAACCAACTATTTGATGCCTGAAATTGAAGCTCGTGATCTCCGCGACATTTGGTTTCAACAAGACGGCGCTACTTCCCACACGTCGCGTCAGTCAAAGAGTTTATTGAGGGAAGATTTCGGTGAACAGATAATTTCACGTTTCGTGCCGGTCGTTTGGCCACCGAAATCGTGTGATATCACACCGTTACACTTTTGCCTGTGGGGATATGTAAAGTCTGAAGTCTATGTGGACAATCCCACTTCGCTGCAGGTCTTGGAACAAAACATCACGCGTGTCATTCGCCAGTTACCATTCGAAATGCTCGAATGAGTCTTCGAAAATTGAACTCAACGGATGGACCATCTGAGACGTAGCCGTGGTCAACATTTGAAAGAGATAGTCTTCAAAACATAAATGCCAAAAAATGATCTTTTGAATGATAATAAGCATTCCATTGGATTGACAACAAGACTAAGAAAACAAATTTGCTTTCGTTTTACATAAAAATAAGAATATATATTTGTTTATAATTTTAGTATTTGAAAATTAACTTTTTTCTTATTTCTATTACTTTACATAACTGGATCATTTGAGACAGCTTTAGTGGTATGAGAGCGACCGAATACATATTCATCATTTAACTGTTGTGCATGCTTTTCAGGGATAGATGTTAGACGGGGTTCAGAGACATCTGTTGACTTTTCTGCAACATTTGCGGTAGGTGTCGCGGTACTATTACCACCTATTTTTCGATCAAGAGGATAACCAGAGCTTGTTGACAATTGGTTCACAATCAGAAAAGCTAAAATAATTAAAAGCAAATTCGTTATTCGAGACATATAGATAGCATGGATAACTGCTGTGGTGGGATGCTCTTCTCATGACATATCAAACACTGTCTGGCTATGTGACTACGACAATTCGAAAATCGTGAAGTGATGTTTCCATATTGGATATAAATTAATTATTAATGTCATGCGAAGTGAGCAATATGCGACATCGTTTCCATGGCGTTTCCTGAAATTTTGGAGCAACTTATTCTTAAAATCAGCTATATTTACCAACGAGCAGGAACATTAAATAACTCTTGGGCAACATCCTTGAAAAAGTATATTAGCAACTCGAAAACAGCCGAAAAACCTTTGATTTCACTGAGGATTAATCAAATATACCACGTGCTTATATAGTAGCATCTGTGAGATTGCAACATCCATTAAGACAATAATTGAAGAACTTAATTTAAATTCAACTATTGTTCTAAGCGAAGAACGTGCAGTTACATGTTAAGGGTCTAAAATGAACAGAATCCAATCAATTCATGCAAATGAGGGTTTCAACAAATTTTCTCAGACTTTCATTAATATTTTGATAAGTATTGATGGGAAATTATTCAAGCTTGTTCGAACACTATCTTGACTTTAGAATTAAAGTCAAATAGTTCAAATCAAACTTTCCATCCTAAGAAGTCGATCCTCACAAGGACAGCGTAGAACGCCGATCTGTTGTTGCACCTAAAATTACATAAGAGTTTACAAGATCCTCGAAATGGCGCTTTGAAATTATCACAAATTTGTTGAAATGAGATGTTGCAACCTCAGTCTTGCAAAGCCTGAACATTGTAGGTCTGGAGACTGGAGGAAGTGCCCCTACGATGTCGCAGCATGAACTTTTTGCTGAGTTGAAGTACTTAAGTAGATATCTTGTTCTAATCTAAACCAAAATGATGTTGCAGTCGCATAAGAGTTGGTCGTCGTCCGGTGATGAAGTGCCTAATGCTATTTCTGTCGAATACAGATAATCTTTCATTAATTTCTAGCGCACAGCTTACGAGCTCAACGCGAATATCGCCACTCAGCAGTGGAAGCACTCGTCACCCTGAAAGAGGCATTTCTTCGTAGCGTTACATAGCCAATTTTGCTTGAAAACCACTGTAGTAAGCCGGTAGCCTAAAACCAAGATTGTCGAAAAGCTCCTTACAGAAAACCCCACTTTCAAACTTGCACTCCAGCTCGGAGCCATCAGCAAAAAATCTCAGTAGGTCTCTTCTCCAACGAATACTCCCTATCCACGTATCCTTCGTCGGTATATGAACAGAGATAGGCCGCAATGAGTAGTTTTTGGAGCGAAGTGATCCAAGTCCACAGCAATTAAGTACAGTCAGTTCTCAGATCCTTTGGTGGAGATGAGATCAATTTATCCGCATTTTCTGTGACTGAAATTTGTGGACTTGTCGTTATTTGCTATTTTAGTTAAGAGCTACATATATAAGGAAGACTCTAGGCTTTCTTTAGCAGTACCCAAGTACCCCATCCACGTATTCCTCGTCGGTATATGAACAGAGAAAGGCCACAACGAGTAGTTTTTGTGGCGAAGTGATCCAAGTCCACAGAAATTAAGTAGAGGAAGGAGAGTATTTCAGTTTTCAGATCCTTTGGTGCAGATGAGATCAATTTATTCAGACTGTAGACTTATCACTCTCTGCTATTTTGGTTAAGAGCTATATAAGGAAGACTCTTGGCTTCTTGGCAGTATCCAAGTAGTATAATCATTCTTACTTGCTTAACTTAATACTTAGGTCTGCTCTCTCGCTCTAGTAAGATAGATTAATTTCAAGCCAGACTGGGTACTGAATATGTTTTCTATATGCATTCCTGATAGCTTTCAAGCAACTGTTAACCGGCAACTAAAAAGAATTGTTGTTGCCTACGAATTTAGGCGACTCTCGACGTTGGAGCTCTATGTGGCTTTCCACAACGAACCGACTATTTTTGAAAAAGTTCTCTAGGAGGAGGTTTAACGAGAATCAGTGAGCATCAATTAGTTGCGCTTCAAGGATCTTTATTTGCGTTTCAATGATTAACTTACATGTTCACAAAAATATTACAAAATATATTTTTAAATCATTTTATGTATCAATATATTTCAAAGCTTTAATATTTTATAGAAACGTATTAAGATTTTTTTTTTAAATGATGTTACATATATTCGAAATTTTTATATTTTGCGCTGATATTATATCTAAGTTCTTTAGGAGCTTTTGCCCGCCAAGTTTGACTTTTCTAGTTTTAACCAGATGGTTCTCGGTCCATCCGGCATTTCTACCAATTTCGCTATTTGATCCAATACCTTTGTAAATACAAGCTTTTTGTCGCTGGTGTCAGCTCCGCCCGTAGTATTTACGTTTTTGAACTCACTTGCTGTACTAGCATCATCGGAAAGTTCATCGTTGGCACAACCTTGGGAAGTGAAGGCTTCATTTGGTATTTCGCAAATGATTAGGAAAACTAAAATATAGAAAAATCATTATGCAACAATTTATAATTATATCATTTACTATAACTGACGTATGTAAAATGATAAATAACTGTGGATGGCACATAAGCGGCTTCTCTTCTTACTTAGACTTAAGAACTCATGACTCTATATGTTTTTTTATATGTAGCAATCCACCAAAATAAGTTAGCAGCATGAGTTTTTTTTTTTTTTAGAGAACCTTGAAACTTCAGCACTTACCAAGGAACAAATAACAGCCAGCATATTTCGGGAACATCCTCGATTTAGTACGGTAAAAAGATGCTGAAATAGCAGGCTAGCTCTCGGAACATATGATTTATTACCACTAAAGCTTCATAAAACTGTAATACGGCTTATATAGTGCAATCTGGAAAACCTCAGTATCCATTATGGAAGACAATAGAAAACTTTAAATTAAAAACTCCCATTGTTCTTAGCGAAGAACGTGGATTAACATACTAATTGAAAAGAAAGAAAGTAATCAAGCGCAGGCAAAACTTATGCATAATACTAATAACATTGTCTATTCATTCGTCATCATCTTTTCTTCTTCTTATTTATGGGCGCAGACATCGCTTACGGGCTTATAGCCGAGTTTAGAACAGCGCGCCAGTCGTTATTCCTCTTCGCTGTTTGGTGCCAATTGGTGGAGTGAAGGTCCTTCTATTCTTCTGCTTCCTTGAGCTGGTACTACGTCGAATACTCTGAGAGCTGAAGTGTTTTCGTCCATTCGGACGACATCGAACGTTTCGAAGTAGACCTTTTCGAACCTGACAGAGTTTTTGTAGTAGCTGGCGCAGATTGTGAGTTCTCCTTTTTATAGATTTATATTCCAATTCGTTTTTCGCCACCGTATTTGAAAAGCTGGGCCGGTAATCCAGCGGCCCTTGTCGATTTGTTGCTCTTCAAACGGTTAATTGCAATTCGTATTTCTTCATGGTCGGGCAATGGAACGTCAACTCCATCGTCATCGATTGGATAATCCGGTTCATCAACTCCTGTTGTAATGCTTTCACTGCCATTCAGATGACTGGAGAAGTGTTCTCTTCATAATTTCAGTATGCTGTAAGCATCAGTCACTAGATCACCTCTGGGATTATGAAACCTTCTGTTAGTCACTACATCTTTTCGTAGAATTTTCGAGCATTACCCCTGTCGTCCAGCTTGTCAGGCTTTTCGTATTCACGCATTTCGGTTTTTCTTTTTTTTTTTGTCTACAAATGTCGCTTCCCTCTAATACTTCTATTTAAGTCCAATAGTATCCAATCGGTATGGTAAAAATCCTACTTCATTGGAAGATAAATAAGCTAAGTTTTAACTATAAAAGTGTGTATCCTCTTAAAGGATCAGCCAAATCGCTTCAAAATAAACCCACATTTACATGTTTATCTTCTGCAGCAGGTGTTCTCTTAAAGCCTGGCGATAAGGAAAAGTTGGTGATCAGCAATTGTGTAGACTGGAATTCTTGATGACAATAGAAAAACAATAACATAAACCTAACACGTTTTTGTGAATGACTCCGATGTTTGAAGAATTCTCCGTAGACTAACCAATCGACTAATTATCGACTTTTCAAAAGCAGCAGAGCATTTACTTGCCCACCACTGGTGTCCTCCAGCTTTCCAAGCTATTAGTCGACCTCTTTCAATTCCGTAGTCTATTTTTGGGAACTTCCTATTCAAGAAGCAGTTCCAAAAATATTGTCTAATTAATTTTTATTAATTGTGGCTGCCTATCACACTTTCTTGTTCATGATACGGAAATATTGTTTGTATGGAACACTCCAAAGGCTAATTAAGACACACACAATAGGAAACAAGGATCAAGGCTGTTTGTTTGCTTCCACTGACTCATAAGAAGTCTATTTTTTAAAACTTATTAAGGACTTTTATACATTTTGATGGAAATTGTAATTAAATTTTTCATATTGAGGCGTTTGTGTGAGAACATCCGTCGAAAACGGCCGGAATTGTGGATGAAAAAATCATTGATTTTACTCGATAATAATGCACCATAGCACCGAGGGCCGATTGTGACCGAATTTTAAGCCAACAACGCAATTAATACCAACGATCAACCACCGTATTCAACATATTTGATTTTTTTCTTATTCCCCAAACTGAAATTTCCGCTCCATGGAACCTGTTTTCAGTCGATCGAAGAGAGCTTATGGAAATTGTTTCGAGGACTGCAAAACTCTTTGACATAAGAGTATTAGATCTAATGGGGACTACTTTGAAGGCGACAAAATAAATATTGTGTGTTTCATTTACAATTTCCAGGTACTTTTTTGTCACAATTCAGCTTCGTACGATCATCAAAATTAAAACAAACGAATAGTCACTTTTTGCTTGACACATATATACATAATTTTTATTAAAAATATTATTATCATTGTATAAACTTATGCTTCTTTGGGCGCACTCTTCTGTATTTTAAGCCATACATATTCTGGTCCACTTTCCATTGCTATATATTGGGAAAGCATAAGCAATATCCTTTTAAATTTCGGTGTCATAGCGTCACTCTCGTCTTCCATTGTATCCGGATGCAGAAATTCATTTACTATATCATCACTTGAAATTGCTTCACCGGCTATAATTCTATCTTCATCATGCAGAAATTCTCCATCCTTGGCACACTGTGTTTCCTTAATGACTACACAAGCTGAAATAAATATTTTTCATTTAAAAGTTTAGGTTAAAACAAGTTAACTTCGGTTGCACCGAATACACTTCACAAATAAAAAAATTAACACTAACTTGACGGACGGACAGGGCTAAATTAATTCAGTTCATCAGGCTTATGATTTATATATATTTTTGAATACATTATTGGTTCGCGGGACTTCTTCAATCTATTGCTGGAGGAAATAATACGAGCTGCAGAGCTAACTAGAGAAGGTACAATCTTCTATAAGAGTATACAGCCTGTATCTCCTGTCGTCAAACAAACAGTCATCGCACTCGTCATTGCTGACAGTCATAACTTCGAAGTCGTAGATAATTTCGCCTATCTTGGAAACAGCATTAACACCAAGAACAACGTCAGCATCGAAATCGAATTTCGTCTCTAGACGAAGAAAGACAAAGAGAACAAAGACCAAATTCTACAAGTCCCTCAGCACACCCGTCCTGCTATATGATGCAGCGATGAACGATGAGCTATGCGAGATATACGACGATATTCACATAATTCAACGAATTAAGAGACTGCGGCACGATGGCTAGGCAATGTCGTCCGAACTGATGAAAATATTCCAGCTCTGAGAGTATGCGACGCAATACCTGCCACGGGAGGCAGAGAAAGAAAAAATGTATTCTAAGTGACTTACCAACTATTAACAGTGTTACGAAGATATTTTTTGTCAACATCCTGTATCTTCTATTTATTGCGTTGTGGAGAACGTCGCTAGACCAGACTTAAAATGTAATAGTAAACCATAGCGCCCTCAATAAGGTTTTATATAGCGTCCGTTTGATAATCTACGGCACATTATAAAATGAAACTCAATTCACCATTTGTTCTTGAAGACAAAAGTTGGGTATTTGCATTTAGATTGAGTAACGTGTTGGGACATAAAATTGAGAATCTTACAAAGTTCAGAGTATGTTTGTATGAAATTCATAAAAATATAAAACTGTCGGATCAGTTATACCGAAATCTGGTACTACTTTTCATGTAAGGTAGATCCATCTGCCAAATCTGACAACATACTATCATCTTAGTAATCACACAGGAGACGTTGAAAGATAAGGTAAAGTATTTTGAGCTTACCACAAATTTGTTAAGACTACTGCGCTAATTTCACTGAAGGTTTGTCTACCGAGGAAAGGAAAGAAGAAGTAATTCGGGGGACGTCGAGCCTAACGATCTCGCTGACCAGCGCTTGCCCAGCTCACAGCAGGTTCGTAGGTTCTGAACCTAGATGCTAGAAGACATAGAAAAAACCACAAATATCCAATTGAATGAAGTTGTAGTAAAGGCACCCTCTGTGGCAAGCTCAGCGGTTTTGCAGCTTCCGGCGATTCCGCTGTAACCGGGCGGCCACACAAATGTAATATGAACAATTTTAGATGCCTTTTTAACGAGATCTTGCTCTCCTTGATTAGTTTTGTGCACAAAGTTAGCGAGCTGAACCTGGTATAAACGCTCGGCTATCGAAGTGCATGCACGTCACTCTGAAGGAAGCTACACTTTGATGAAAAAATTCACTGCACCTCTTTCCGATTGGCTTTGACTCGCCCGAAAACTCATTCGCATAAAATATTATTGGCTTAACTACGGTTTCTTAGAGTCAGTACACCAGTTTTGGTGAGAGGCCCCACCTTTTCCCAATTCCTCATTTAAACAGTGTTAGACGACCGATACCTTCCTCACTTTTTCCTCGATGTTTGGTTTCCATAAAAGCTTAAGAATAATCCAAACTTCTTTGCGCCGTCCACCGTTTGAAGAAATAAGGCCCCCAACGGAGGGATAGTAATATAAGGAATTGTAATATCCTAGTAACTATATAAAGAAAGCTCAGTTTTATTTGAATTTGCGGCTAATCCATTTCTATCTGCCCACTTGGTTTCCACATTTAGATACCCTTGGGTGTGATCTTAAACGGTGTTTAGGAATTTTCTTTTTACCGGAAGATCTACATCGTTCGCGTGGGCCGCCTCCCTCTTTTCTCCAGTTTCTTCGAAAGGTCTTTCAACACTTAAAACCTGAGTAGAGAGTAAATTATGCTAGAATAACTCTCAATAGTTACACTTATTTACTTTTCGAAGTGCGCCTGGACTTCTCCCATTCGCCACAACCGTTTTGTGGCAAGTGAGAAAATAGATGCTTTGGCCTAATTTTAAAGGAAGATACCCATAGCACCTTTTATGAGGAAACAGTAATGCTACTTTGATTAATTAAACTCTAGATCTCAGTAAATCTAGAAGTCTTTATGGAAGATCTAACTTAAATGCTGAAAGCTCGATTTGAAGTCATATTGCTGTTGCCCTTGATCTAAATTGCCGCATTTGAGACAAAGAGCAACCTGTAGAGATTCAAGAACTGCCAATTCATTCAGAAAATACAACGGTTTGATGTGGTTTATGGGCTAGTGGAATCATCGATCTATAATTCTTCAAAAACAATCCAGTTGAGAACGTAACCATTAATGGCGATCTATGTGGCGCCTTGTTAGCCGACTATTTGATGCCAGAAATTGATACTTGGGATCTCGGTGCGATTTCTTACACATTGCATCAAGCAATGATTTATTGAGAGAGCACTTCGTTGAGCGGATAATTTTTCGTTTTGGGCCGGTCGCTTGGCCTCCTAGATCGTGTGATATCATTTATAGAGTATTGCCTGCTCTCGAACTTTAGGTTAAATTAGCTTAGCTTTTCTCCACAAAATATGCCATTAATTTGAGCGGGTTTTATTGTCATGTATTTGGGTCAAGCTTTTCAGTTTTATGAAGAAATTTCCTTTCCCAAATTTTACTTATTTTTAAGATATATAAAGCATCACTACTTATAAACTTCAAGATCCACTTTTCATATAACTACTTTGTCCGTTAAGTGGCTCCATTATTCCGATGATGCCGGTGAATCAGTCTCTGCTTCATCTGACTCTTCATCTGAGATAAGATCATCTTCTAAGTCTTCTTCTGCAGGTAAGACCAGTGCTTGTGGCTCCTCCTCCTCCTCCTCATCAACTTCTTCATCTACAGGTTCCTCTGTCGAATCTGGCTCTTTATTTTCAGCTTCCTGTGGTAATGCACTAGCGCTGGGCAATTCGTTGAACACGGCGAAAGCTTTATGAAAAATACGAGTATTACGTAATCATTAAGTAAATATAAAAGCTAAGCAATGGTTAAACTTTACCGCCAATTAACAGACACAAACAAAGGAATTTCTTGAACATTTTGCTGATACAAGTGCTATCACAATTCAGTACTGTCTGCCATAGTCTGCCGAGCCGTACTTTATATACATACGCTGTGTTGCAGTTGTAGCCAATCAGTTTGGCCATAAAATGTGGCTCATGATGTTTAAACGTGATTAACTAATAGACGGGCATAAGTTGTAAGTACTTTTCTAACTAAAATACATAAACTATTGAGATATTAAGTTAATGCATGCATGCTCTACATCTACGAGCAGACACACGTACCGTTAGCCGGTTAACACACGCGCCTTAGTGTTCTAGACTTTTGTAAGCGCTGTATGACTCAGCCTGACTTCGACTGACTTCGACTGACTTGGCTTTACCGCGAGTTTTTATGTTGAAAAATAATACATTATAAATTAGTTTTCAGAACTCCCTGCATTCCCAGGGTCAATATACTGTGCAGTAAATTATTCCAGTAGACGTGAGATATGAAATTTTTGTGCAAGATTTCTAAGCAAGCAGCTCTAGATGTCATACGACGTAGCTGAGTACTAGTGACTCCGTAGGTCCATTCCAAAATTGACTGCCAGTTGAATCTTCTTAGTTATTAGTAGAAACACAGTCAAGTCTCCAGGTACGTTCCAGACTGAGTTCGCTGTTTAGGTATGCTTAAGTTAAAACATCTCTATATGTTCTGTATTTTGTTAACTGATTTCAAATAATATGTTTTAACAGATTTTACTAGATCATATTCCGTTAAGATTCAGCGAAGTGTGATCCAAACAGTACGAGCTTATTTTTAATAAGTGAATCCTTTTCGACTGCTAAAAGCAAGAGAAGTCCCCATTAAATTTCAAAGAGTTTAAGCTAGAGTAAACCTTACCTTCAGGAACTCATTGATTAGAATATGTAACTTACCGCATATAACGCAACCACAAGATTCTCTCAGATCAGTGCCTTTCCACAATAACTTCACAGTTACTACCAAACTCACTTCCCAGGTCTATATATTTACTAATTAATTATGATTCGATTCGGGTGGGCTCGTTTGCTCAACTGCTTCATTGATTCCGGCCTACTCTGAGGATGTAATCTAAAACAATAAGGCCAGCCAAAAGTATTTTCAAAATAATTGAAAAGGTCTTTGGTGTTAATTCTTTAACGCGATCAAGTGTTTTAAGCGGTACAAATTATTCAAAGACGGTCGACGACCATGTCCATTACGACCATCAACATCAACTGATGATCAAACCCGTCAAAGCAGGCCAAAAATCAAAGTTATGTTGACATTTTTCATGAATTATCGAGCTGTAAGGCACTCGAATTCCTTCCGACTGGATAAACTGTTAACAAAGAATACTATTTGAGTGTTATGCGTCGTTTTCGCGAAGCTATTCGTAAAAAGAGGCCGGAATTATGAGTTGAGCCGCTGTCTCTAATTGCGCTTAACTATGTTTATGTCGTCGTATATCTCGTACAGCTTCTCATTCCATCGGCTACACTACTCGCCGTTGCCAATGAGAAAAGAACCATAAATCCTCCATAAAATCTCTCGAAACCTCGTAACGTAAACTCATTAGCTTTTGCCATCGTCCATCCCTCTGTACCATATAACAGGATGGAGATAATAAGTGACTTATAGAGTTTGGTCTTTGTGTCACACTGTGGCATCCTAATGTTGAAAGTATTATTCCAATATCATCTATACAGCATTGGAATCTTATCGCATATTTGTCAGAAATTCTAAGATAGATAACCTAACACTTAGGTTCAATAGAAGAAGTTATATAGCTTCTCATCAGGAAAAGTACTTTATGGTTCGGATTTGAATAGTTTCATTGTTTACTGCCATCTCTGCTTTTCTGTTGCTTCTTCACGCAGTTCTTATGGAGGTGTCTAGTTTTTATAACTTATTGTTAGGCTTTCAGAAAAAGCAGATCCAATAAATAAAATAATTTTGAAAAAAAAAAAATATAAAAAATGAAATATTTTATAAGAATTTTTTATGTTACCAACATACAAGAAATTTTGAAATTTTTGGAAAAAAAATCATTGTTTGGTGTGCACCATTGAGAGGGAGTCACTGGAGACCCCTCGTAAAATAGATGCAACCACATTGCCAGGTTACTCCTTAGGATCATCTACAGTCAACAAATTGGAGAAGGTTAATGTGGACGACCTTTGTAACCAACACGCTGGCGCTACATGCCATATAACCAAACAATGTAATCAATTTATTGAAGGAAATCTTAGGAGAAAGAATTATCAAGCATTGTGGGCCTGTGAGACTCCAAGGTCATACGATCTAAAAATGTTGTACAGTTTTTTGTGGGATAAGCTCGAGACGATTGAAGTCTTATGAGAGAATTTTCGGCGCGAGAGAAAATATTGATCGCAATCGAGCCTCTCAACGGAAATTTATTCAAGTCAGCAGCGTCGGAAGCATTTTTAAAATATATTGACAAACTCCCATTTTTTATAAAAACCCACCATTTATTATATTTAATTCTGCCCAAAAAATCATGCAACAGTTATTCATACTGGTGCTGCACAAATAATATTGATTTTCGTAACCTTAAAACTTATTATATGGCATGCTTATCTAATGCATTAATTCTCACCAAAAACATCGAAAATATTTCAATTAGCACCCTCCAACAAAAAAGTGCCAAAAAGTATGCAACGCAAAGCTACCACACACATATATTTATATGTTAAAAGCGCGATTGTGGGAATTTTAAAGCGAAATAGCGACGATCTAAATGTCTGTCACCACACGCACACAATTACACATACACATACATATATACAATATATATATATATACGACGCATCGGCATGCATTGTGGCCATTGTGTTCAGCCAAACTATGCGTTTCTGCGCTTATGACAATCAGCTGCACCCATGCTTGCGGCGTTGTTGTTGTATTGTCGCCAGTCATTTTGACATTTGTTGCATTATAATTACTATGCATGTTGCCGCCGCTGTCGAAATTGTCGCCATCCATAATTAATGTTATTTGCATTGTTGCCATACCGCATACCTGCGTGAGTACGCACTTTTTTACACTCTCAACTAAGTGTGTATGTGTGTGTGAGTGGATGAGTGTGTGTGCCTGGTTGTGCGTACGAAATTGCTTTGGCTTATGTTGTAGGTGTTGTTATTGTTGTTAGCCACACACCGCAAAGCGCTCAGCAATTGCTTGTAGATTAGTTGCCGAATTGCAGACATGGACCCAGCAATTAAGGCCGAGTTGGAATGCTTTTTCAGTAATGGAGCTCAGAGCAGAGTTCGGTACTGAAACTCAGATCTCAGAGAGCTTTTACAGTTCAAGCTATCTTGAATTGAGTGTGATGCTCTCAGGTAGCTGTTTAGGTCGAAACTTGCCTATAATTAATTATTTGATATCTGCTTCTCAGCAGTGCTTAGGAGGCAAGCTTGCCAGCTCTTGTAAGCTGAAATCGGTAAACTTATACTTTGCTACCAATATAAACTAGAAAACCAAAGCTTTTCTGACGATTGGAGATGAGCTATAATACTATCCAGAAATCTGAGGCTTCTTCTATATGAAATCGTAAGAAATAATATGGATATTATCCTTATTAACTGCTCTGCACAGCCGAACGGAGTAGTAAGATAAAATTTAGATATCATGATGAAACTTGGTACACGTATTTCTTGGCTCCATAAGAAGGTTAAGTTCGAAGATGGGCCACGCCCACACAAAATGGCGGAAGCCGAAAACCTATAAGTGTCATAACTTAGCCATAAATAAAGATATTAAAGTGAAAATTTGGCACAAACCATCGCATTAGGGAGGGGCATATTTGGACGTAATTTTTTGGGAAAAGTGGGCGTGGCCCCGCCCCTTACTAAGTTTTTTTGTACATATCTCGGAAACTACTATAGCTATGTCAACCAAACCCTATAGAGTCGTTTACTTCAGGCATTTCCATCACAGTTCAAAAATGGAAGAAATCGGATAATAACCACGCCTACCTCCCGTACAAAAGGTTATGTTGAAAAATCACTAAAAGTGCATTAACCGACTAACAAAAAACGTCAGAAACACAAAATTTTATGGAAAAAATGGCAGAATGAAGCTGCTCCCAGGCTTTTTTTAAAAATTGAAAATGGGCGTGGCGTCGCCCACCTATGAACAAAAAAACCATATCTCAGTAACTACTTGACCGATTTTAATGAAATTCGGTATGTGATATTTTCTTAACACCCTGATGACATGTGCGAAATATGGCTGAAATCGGTTCACAACCACGCCTTCTTCCTATATAACGCTATTTTGAATGCCATCTGATGCCTTCTCTGTATAATATATACATACATTAGGAAACCAATGATGATAGCGGAAGAAAACTTTACACAAATACGGTATTTGAGCTGAGGTATCCCTTGTGAAAAATTGTCGTGATCGGACTATATATATCGAACACGAAGAACTCAGTGCCTAACCTAACCTAACCTAATTTTTCACCGAAAATACGGTAAAACTCTCACAGAATTTAATTCTAATTAATTTTACAGCAAAATAAAAAAATATGTAAATGACGGATAATGAAATCTCGATTATCACTTTATCATGCGAGAGTATAAAATGTTCGGTGACACCCGAACTTAGCCCTTCCTTACTTGTTTTATATGAAATTGTACTAAATAATAATAATAATATCCATATTATCCTTATTAACTGCTCTGCAAGCCCGAACGGAAGTCGTCAATATCTCCAATTAGAAAGCCGCATAAACTCAGCCACCTTAATATTTTTCTGTTAGTTTATTGTAACAGAGACTCGAAGCAAAAGGGCAAACCTCCAGTTCTTTCCGTTACTTTTTATAGACTCTCTCTGAACTGCAGAGCTAAATTGAAACTACTTCAGTTTAAATGTGACTGTCATTGATGAATCAAACTGACTGGCAGCCCGTTTTCATGACCAGTCATGCGCTGTTAGCGCGGCAATATTCTAGAAGACATTGTAGGGAACACCATTTCATCAACAGCCAGCTGTCTTCTTTAGATCCATGTTTAACAAATAATAACCTCATGAGTAGCTTTGGTTCGATACTGCTGGGTTAATCTATATTTTGGACATAATTCTTCTAATGATCCCACATAGGCAATAGAGAAAATGCGCAAATTTTAATTGCATACATTCGTACAGTTCGCTTAAAATTGTTAGCTACAGTCAGCGCTTTGAAATGAGGAAGCCGAAAATGAAGCCAAGCCGAAAATGAAGCCAAAACTCAAGCTTAGAGGCGTCTAAAAACAGTAAAAGAGGCAAGAAGGAGATCGTGTATAAATACTGCCGGGTCCGGTGTCTTCAGTGGTCCAGGTGGTCTATAAAAATGTTTTCCAGATTTTTTTCTACAATCATTCACGGCTCTGCTTAGTGTTAATAGTTTTTTCGATGCCTCAAAAAACACAGCATTCAACTCAACCAATTACTACGAGTATTCGATGCTGTTTTCATGGAAGACTATATAGAAGTAGTATATCACAGCTCGTTTTATTCAGCACTTTTTACTATTACTATTAGACCACTACCACTGTATAATTTTAGGCGTCAATTACACATTGTGGCATCGCGCCTACATGTCGACGTTTACAGCAAGTGTAAAAGCCGCCAAATCAAACGCATACTCACCAACAAACGGCCAAATGAAATGCTGCTATTTCTGCAGCGCTTTCATTAATTACCGTTGGAATTTCCAAATGTTAAATTCATGCGATTTTTTGCAGCGAATTTTCATTAGCATTTATTTGGCGCATTCTAATCAAACGCGTAACAATTTATTTGCGCCGGTAAGCACACTACACCTCACACCCTGTCGCACTCTGGATCTCTCATACACGTTCTCTCTCTCTCTCATTCACGTTCTCTCCCTCCTTATATGCATGCTTTTGTTGTATTTGTGTGTGGCTTGGTTGTTTCGTTTTGTGTAAATCTGTAAACATTTCTGCTTAGTGGCGACGGTGAGGCTAAAAAGTTTGCACATTTTCGGTTGCACTCGAACACACCGCAAAAACACATCCGCAAATATGCATACAAGCACGCATAGACACATATAATATATACATATACATATATACATATACATATGTATATCCATTTTAACATGGAAATATTTATTTCTCTGCTGCTGTGTGGTAAATTGTAGCATAGCTTAGGGCGTTATTAACTAAATGCGAATTATTTTAATTAGCTGCTGCTACTGCGAAATGTAAATCAACTTGTAGTTTCATTTAGGAATATTCGTGAAATACTTATATTTGTATTATACATATATACAGTTAGTTTAGACATTTTAATGTGAAATGTTGGGTGATATTTTAGTGCTTTTCGCAATAAAATAAATCGTTGATTCGTGTTGCGCCCGAGAGCCAAAGCAATTATTTGTTAGTTTTTAATAATAAGGGACGAAAGCTATTGGCAAGAGATACTGCTGAAATGATTTCAAGGTAAGGTATACAAATTTCCATTGCATTTTCATAACAGCTTTAAATGCGTTTAGAGATAAGAGAAAAATTTTGAACTTGTTTGATTCAAATGGTTTCATGGTCAAGAATAGCTGGTATAACCTTTGAAAGATGACTTAAAGTCCTGCTATACCTCTCTTCTTCTTTAGTTTTATCTCCACAGTGATCATGCAGCTTTTGTACCTTAAAAGGTTTATTTTTTTTCAAAAAAAAAAGTGAAACTTTAAACGCGTTTTTCTCAAAACTATGTTTTTTGAACTGATGACCTTTAGTTCCGTCTTCGCTGCCGCTTGAATCTGCTCTATCGTATAAAAACGGTGTCCTCGGAGCGGCCTTTTGAGCTTGGTGAACAGCCAGAAGTCGCACGGCGCCAGATCAAGTGAATACGGTGGTTGCGGAACGATATGGGTTGAGTTTTTGGCGAAATGATCACGAATTACGAGGGCAGTAAGGGATGGTGCATTATCGTGGTGTAAAAACCAAGAATTGTCTTTCCACAATTTCGGCCTTTTTAGGCGGATAGCATTACGCAAACGACGCATAACATTTAAATAATATTTCCTGTTGACTGTTCGACTGGTTGGAAGGAATTCATAATGCACAGCACCACGATAATCGAAGAAAACGGTCAACATGACCTTGATTTTTGAGCGGCCCTCTTTTGGCACGATATTCGCTCGATTGATCGATTGTTTCGAGGTCGTAAGCATAGATCCAAGATTCATTTCCAGTTATAATGCATTTCATGACACCCTGGTAGTCGGAAAGCATCGTTTCACACACTTCAACGCGACGCCTTTTTTCCAAAAAATTCAATGTTTTCGGTACCAGTCGAGATTTGACGCGCTTGATGCCCAAACATCCTTCAAAATGGTATTGGCTTAGTCTATCGATATGCCAACTTCATCAGCAAGGTCTCTAATTGTTAATCGATGGTTTTTCAACACCAAATCTTTGATTTGTTGAACGTGAGCTTCGTCGATTGAGATTGATGGTCGCCCTGGACGCTCTTCGTCTTCGACACGTTCACGGCCGGCTTGGAACTCACTATACCACTTGTAAAAATTTTTTTAGACATAGCCTCATCACCAAAGACTTTCTGCACCATCGTCAACTTATCCGCAGCAGAAAATTGATTCCGTAAACAAAATTTAATGCAAATTCTTTGTTCAACAAATTTCGACATCGCAAAAAACGAAAAACTCGCTTTTAGCAGCTCACAAAACGACACGTATCTCAAACACTAATGAATATTTTGACATGAAATTTGACATAAATGTGACTGACAGTACTACCAACCTAAAAAAAATAATTCTCCAAATCCTTCGACGCGCGCAGTTTAAATTCAAATGTCACCTTATTTTTTGGGCATTATTATTCGATCTTCCTAATGAATACCCCAAACTGAAATTGTCTCTCCGTGAACACGTTTTCAGTCGGTCGAAGAAGTAAAATAAAATTCGCTGAGGCAGCTGAAGGCCATCCCAAAAGTGCTTATGTAAAGTGTTTCGAGAACTGGAAAAATTGTAGGCTTAAGTGTATTACATCAGGTGGGGACTACTTTGAAGGCGACAAAATAAATGTTGTTGAATAAGTCTCAATATACATACATATGTATATCGAAATCTATGGGTTTGTAAAGAAAAATAGTTCTTTGCCCGAAAAATGAAGGTCATCTAAAATTGAAACCTGCTAAGAAAACTAAAATTCTGAAATTATTAAATATGTAAGTATTCCTGACGGGCCAATCATCGGAACCAGGCTGCTGCCTCCATCTTAACGCTTGCTTTTCAAAGAGAATGTCAAATAGTTTTCCCAACTCACCGCACACATTCACCTTTGGAGGCATCAGCCACGATATTTATAAACAGCTAAACATATGTGCATTAAACTAAATGGCCGGCGAGTGCGCCCGCAGCTGCAACACCAATCCAACCGCCATCACAACGACCTCAGCTTGCCAACGACATAACGCGTTTGTTGCTCACTTTGGCGAGATTTCGTGCAGCACATAACTGTTTATGTCATAATTTTACTAAACCATGTGTTTGTGCTGTTGCTAGTGTTGTTGCTTAGTTGTAACGTGCGCCATTTAATAATATGTACGACACCCGGTAGTGCAACTTATTCAGTTAAACATGGATCCAGTTGGATTACCGAGCAGCACCGACCGCCAACAGCAGCGCCGCAGCTTAAGCCACAGCGACAACAGCAACAGCTACATGATAAAGCTGCTGCCAGCGCTAGCTGACTAGTTGTTGGTTTAACTTGCTAACCTTCGGGCAGGTAGCGGCTATTGTGTTGGCGACACCGGCACACCGTCGCCCCGCCACACCTCGTAAATGTAATTTTGCGGCTGCGTAATTACGAAAATGTGTTATTATGCACAATGCAGAGCAAGTGAGGAGGTCAGTTAGTGCGTTTGGAGGGTACAATGGATGTGAGATTTTAGCTGGAGATCCTAGTGAGCTTTGGAATTGTATGTATGTGTATATTGCTACATTTGGAGTTGAAGATTCTGGAAATATTTTAAATTTATTACACCTTACGGGTATTTGTGACATTAAAGAGCAAACTTGTTTACTCTTTTTTTCTATTTTCCGCGAATTGAGAAGTTATACTCGTACTGCTACAAGCAAGACCTTTCTTAGTTACTAAGCTCATAGCGAATGAAATTTACGTCTTTGCTTTCTTTGATACCTCTATTTAGTAACCTCCTCAGGGAGTGGTACCTTGTCGTGATAAGATCTTCTACCCGATGAGTACCGAAGCTGAAGTAGTCCTTAACAAAATCTTTCTGCGAGTGAGGACATAGCGTCCGTTTCAAAAATACGAATTCGTAACGGTCACGTAGACTTGCCTTGTGCGCAGTCTATAACTGACAAGAATTACTTTTTTAAACCTCCAGACTGTTTGTTCTGTCATAGCAATTGATCAAACCTACAAAGTTATGATATACAATATGACTCTCGCCAGTAGTCCATAAACTACTCGTAATGCGCTTCTTAATATCAACATATACGACATGCAAACGTCGCGCGAAAAAACTAAACCAAATTTATGTAGCAAAGGGAAGTCATTTCAAATTCAGTGAACAGGTTTCTCATATCTTTGAATCCTAGTAGTACGTTGGACCATGCCGGGATCACTAATACTATATGCCATGTATTATGCTTCGTACCAGAACGTCGAAAATAGTCGTTCTCATAGAAATATTTTGAGGACTCTCAACAAAGTCCTTAACAAATTAAGGACAGAACGCTTAAAATTTACGTAAAATATTGAAATTTGTAGGACATACTAATTTTGAGCTGCTAAATTAAAATCCGAAAAGAAAAAATCTAAATGTTCACAGGGGGCCTGCCAGGAGCCTGTGACGTATACGTCACGTTGGTCCTCATTCTTTTTTATTTCGTATTTTGCATTTCACTTAAATAAAAAGGAACATTCATATTTCGAGATAAAGTAAGGAAGAGTAAAATAAGATTAATTAATATATATAAAATGATAGCATTTGAAGCATTTAGTACACAGGCCCACATTGCATTTTCCACACATCGTTAAACACATGGCAACGTCGACGTTTATTACCAGGAACTACCTCCATTGATCGATGCCATCGTATCTTTCGTTCGCACATTCAGCTTCACTTTTCGGTCTTCGAAAACCTCCAGGTGGCTTTCTAACGCCAAGACTATCACAATAGTCTCTGGAAATTTCTCGACGAAAATCAATTTGAGTCATGCCTGAACCGCTTTTCCGATGCACAATCCAAGCATTTTGAATTTAAACGTCTATAAGCCATGTAAATATAGATCTCCACCATTTTTTGCCCCTAGCAGCAATTCTGTAAGCATTTACGTTCTGATCCATTGAAGCATTGTACATGGCTACCGCATATAGCCGGGGGACTTCGATTTTTCGGCGTTGTTCTCGTGAATATCGGCAGACCTTGGACACAGGATTTTTTCCGTAAATCGTTGAAGCTACAGTAGCAACAGAGTTGTCAGTCCATTTGGTTATGTATAGTGTATTTCTGCACCTTCCAGTTTTATGCTCTCCATGTGTCTAAGTTGTTTCTTTTTTAGAGCCTTTTTATCAGGAAAAGGGCAAGAGCTAGGAATCATAATTTCTCGCATTGTTCCAGTGTCATCGTGGCCCCGCTCTTTCAAACCGAGCAACACACAAACTGAAGTAAATAAATTATCAAAATATATGCATTAGGGTAATTGCCTTTTTTCGTCATTTAGATCATCAAGCATGGTAAACAATGGCACAGGGTTCTTTCCGTACATTTTTGGATATTCTCCTGGTATACGTGATTAATGCCTTGGTACATTTCAAAATTGAGACACCACATTTGTATATTTCTAATGCATTTTTTGCAATGGTAAGTCCGTGGAAAGCAGTATTTAGTTTCACTTGGGGTTTCGAAAGTTGCGAACAAAGAGCAGGTGGGAGTTACGAAAGAAGAAAACAATCGGCACTCTACTATTGACACGATTAGTTGCTGGAGCCTTTACATTACAAATCTAGGAGATAAAAAAGGAAAAGGAATATGTGTCTTGGAAGTAAGGCTATGAAAAAATGAAGTTCTCATTCAATTTCAAGCTTCCTCATGATTTCAAAATTGTTTAAGGCCTAACTATAATGTGAATAAGCTAGCTTAAGCCAGCGTAAGCAACTGTCCGAATACACACAAATTGTATGTTGCAACTATAATGTGCTTAACATCAAGTTTCGTTAAGTTTTGTCAAACGTCATTTGCTTAAGCAAAATGCGAAACTGATCAGCTGTTTTCTCTTTTTGTCAACAGATACATCGTTTTGAATTTGAAGATGGAGAACGACGAATGTTTTATACAAAATTTAATGGAAAATATTGAAAAAGGAAATGTTTTTACGACAAACAATATGCCTTTTCTTTCAATCGGGTGTATATAAAAAAATCTATATGATCAGTCCTCTTCATTTCTAGGAATCGTACAAAAAAACTATCCTACTTTCTCTTCCTGTTTATTTCCCTCACTGAACATGACCGAACTCTATTTTTTAATTTCACTAATTTCTGTCAATATGCGTATTCCTTCTAAAACAGAAGTAAGCATTTTAATTGTTTTTAAATATTTTAATATTCTGTTCATTTTTGCAAAATGCAAACTAAACAAAACCAAAACACAAGTTGTTTTTGACACTTTCTTCTTATGCATTTAAGCACATTATAGTCATTCAAAAGTCTACTCTCCATTCGTTATGCATTTGACAGGCTTTTCGTTCATTTTTTGACAGTAACATACGGCAGCTTATGCATATTATAGTTAGGCCTTTACTTCTATCACATCTACGAGTCTAAATATCTTTTTCTCTTTGGTTCCACTTCAAAAAAGTTTTTTCTCTTAGTATGAGTATGAGTTCGCTGCTGAGTTTTTACCTGTCTTTCACAGACTGAGCTTAATATGTGGTTTATAATTGTTTCTAAAAGCGCTCCAACTGACCAGAGTAGCAAAATCCTTCAACATATTGAACTAAGTATTTTATTGGAAGAACTGAGGATACAGTAATTAAGTTAAGTGCTCGAGCTCTTGGATCTATAACTATATCCGTACTTTTTGCCAAGAGATGGTCTCACATGATTATTGGTATATGTGAGACCTGGCCAACCAACCCACTTTCTAAAGGTAAGGACCTGTATTTGTCGGTTCCGAAGTGCGTTTATTGTTTATGAGCTTCTTGAACTGGATGTAACCATTAAAGAGGAACGCTACCCATGAAAATTTATTAAATTACAGGAGGCAATTAATTTGAGTAAAACTCTTGGATTTCGCGACTAGGCACGAAACAATAATTTTCCATAATAACAACGCTCATTTTCATGTTGTTAAAAATATTTAAAACAGCAGCTGCAAAGTCTGGCCTCACCCACCTTATGGCCCAAACCTTGTCGCTTGTTGTTAACACTTGTTCCGGTCGCTTCAGAATAGCCTCATTGGAATGCGAATCACATCAGTACAAGATATCAAAAATTGACTTCCTTCATTCTTAGCCACCAAGTCGGGGCAGTTCTTTGTGAATGGAGTTCACAAATTTTCAAAAAGATGGGAACATGTTGTCAGCGAAAATATTACTGACAAGTCAGTTGTAAGAAAAACTCACTGAAGCGAGATTATTCAGATTATAGCTGGTTTAAAATACCTTAGTAATAAGATAATTCCTCCCAAAACTAGTAAAAAAGTTCTAAGGCGATTAATTCTTATCGGCGGAGACGTCTAATAACAGAGTACAGAATTTAACTCCCAAACTACCATACTGTCTCATCACTCTAGCTATGATAAGGTTTCATCGTAATCTGCTTCGTATATTTCTACATAAATTTTAGAATGTCTGCAGTCTTCGGTTTTAAGCACTTATATACATACATTATACATTTTTGTAGCCTTTATCTCCTCCAAACACTACATACTCACATCTAATGTATTCTGATAATATTGTAGAGAATATTTGTTGTTGTAAAAATTTTCTTCGGTCAAATTTTCAGTTTCTTTCTTCTTTCTTCATTATTTATTTATGGCTTTGTTTTTTTTTTCTTTCTACTGGCATCCACAATCCAAAGATGTTTCAATTTCGTCAACAACAAAATTAATATTCTGGTCATAAATCAAATCAACCAAAGTCTCCAGAGATTCATCAAATGCAACCACGCATGGCAGGTCAATGCGCCCTTAAATATGCTACGAAAAATTTTACAGACACAAGGCGTGAAATTGAATTTTCGGCTAGCGTCGCGCTAATGCAAGTCAGGGATGCAGTGAAGCATCTTTTTGTATATTTGTGTATGTGCGTGCGTATCTTTACAGCAAGTTTGTGCATATGTATGCATGTATATACACATATGTACTTATATATGTGACCCAATATCTATAGTCTTATATATAAACTGCCTGCTTTCACCAAAATGAGGCTGCTTCTATCTTAATTTACTGTGAATTATATATATATATATATTTATATGTATAAATATTAGGGTAGTTCAAAAAAAATCGTTTGATTATACTTTCACGGTATCTAAGTAAAAGAATCAAAAAAAATTTTGACCCACCCTAGCATATACATACCTACAGACATATGTGTATGTATGCGCCATTCTTTTAACTTAATGTGTGTGAGTTGACTAAAGGCAGTGTGCAAAAGAAATGATTATAATTTTATTAGGTGTAAATGTGTATTAACGTGTGTATGCCATAACAACCCAACATACAAAACGTGTGTCATACAAAACAACATTTACAAATATACACATGTGAACACCCAACAGCCTTTGCTTTTAGGGTTGCTTTCACTATTTTTTGGGGTGTCAAAAAAAACCTTTAGCATGCCCCCCACATATTACTCTTTCACCGTTATTTTCACAGCGTTGCAATGTACATTAAATTAGTTTTGACACGAAAACGCATTTACCAACACCAGCACCGGCAACAACACCTTTCTGCGCTGCCTACAACGAAAGCAAAGGCGCATAGACACACTTTAGTCCCAACTCAAGCGTGTAAACTTATGAAAAAATTACTTTCAAAGCCGCTTTTGGCAGACAGTGAAGTGGAAGGGGGCAGGTTAGCAAATTTATCAGCAGCAATTTTCAACGGCCTCCCCACATCCCTCATGCATGTTTCGTTCTGCTTGTGTGGGCTTTTCTACAAATTGTTGCATATTTTTTGGCGCGCACACATTATAATTTCCTTGCATGTTGTACCGCTCGAGGCAATAGTGGGCGTGTTGAATGCTCACATATAGAGCTTATTAAAATAATGTTTATTATATTTGAACATTAGCAACTTCATAAATCAATGTGCTGGTGATGGAGTCGCACTGAATATGTGCACTTCACAGGGTTGATTATTTCAGCATTCAAGTGCTAGTGCTGCAAGACAACCTTTTTTGGAGTTGTATTTGGCGCTTACTGTTCTGCTAGATGCTCTGGCGGGATTCTTATGAAATTTATGGTTAACTGAGAAGTATAGGGTCTTACCGGTTCCAGAAGACTCACAACTTCTAATAGATATTCTATAAGTAGGTAAGGTGGATGCCTTGTCTTTTATCCGCGCAGAAGGTGCTCTATAGTCTCTACTTCTTCTACCTCTTGACAGTTTCTACAGTAATCGTGGTATAGTATCTCTAGCCTATTGGCATGGCTACCAATAAGACAGTCAGCTGTTAGCTCTTCTACTGGGGATCTCATACCATATCTTATGAATTTCATTAGTTGCTGTTGTTCTAAAGGTTATTTAGTACCATTACGCTGGTAAGGTTTAGTTAAGTTGTCAGCGAGCTCTTCCAACGATAGACCCTGGAAACGTGATGTTTCGACGTGGTCGGCGCATAGGGAGAGAGGTGTCAGATATGTAAGCTTAACTGGGCATGCAAAGACTCATGCGGGGACTCTTTGCATGTCGGACATATGTATATTTGGTATGACCGGGTCAATTCTGGATAAATAGGAGTTTAACTTGCTACTTGTAGAGTATCCAGAACGAAACTGTGCAAGGGTCATTATTGATTTGCGCGTCAACTCGAACTCGTCGTCTGGAATGGATGGTGATTTGACTCCAAATACGTCATTCACTGAGAGAGAGTCGGTGAAAGTGTTTATGGCTCCACTGTGAATGGCGATCAGTGCATAACTGAAGTTTGTTTCGTCCGACGTCTAGAAGTCGAATTGCCTCATGTCGCCGACATAGTTAAGGAAAGACCTCTTGTTGTTGCATGTGAGGAGTTCATTATGCTACTTAATTGAAAGCATACCGGCATCACCGTGTAGGTATTCGATCGAAGACATTAACAGGCTTGCCGTTATATCCGGATTGCAATATTCTGGCATGTCTGAAGCTTCCTCATCTGCGTAGTTAATGACCGGCCGACCGATTGTATCTAATCTTGCTTGAAAGACAGCACGTCTAACTTGATTAACATCAACTAATTAATCATCAGCGTACGAAGTGATAGAAATTTCCTTTCGCGGTTGAGGGAGTTTCGAGAAGTAGAAGTTAAACAGCAAGGGGACCCCTGCGGAACCCCTGTTTAATTATTCTCAATTTAGAGTTTTTACCTCGAAACCGCTCAGGCCGCTCAGGTAGTTCATAGATTTTTCGATCCTCAAGTAACGTCGTATGTCTTACTGTGACTAAGGCTTTTGACAAGTCCAACGCTACGAGGATCGTCCTCCCACATACTGGTTTTTGGTAGAAGCCATCAAGTCTCTGGGCGCATATGACGCTAAGTGCTGCGGTGGTGCTGTGCACTTTTCGGAAGCCATGCTGGTGGTTTGTTAGATTCAGGTGGTGCGTGAAGAACGGGAGCATATCGTATCAGCATGTGTCTCATCGATAAAAGGAAGTGGTGTTCAGTCTTTTGGCATTTTGCGCAAACGTCGAGTAACACATCGTTTGGCTTTGTCTACTGAGGGATGCAGTGTAAAATGCCGGCTCGCGAAGAGGCATGGTCATTGAATTTAATTTCAACTCGATCATAATGTCTAACCGGGTTAGACAAAGTCTTAACAGTAGTTCAAAGCTTGCTCACGACAGTGGAGAGGTTGGCAGACTTCATGTGCTCTATCCACTTTGTCCACTTGTATTGATTTACCTTTTGCCGAATCTCCAAATTGAGATCCCTTATTCGGGGATCATTTTCAAACACGTTGGTGCTGTTAAAATCACTTGTCGCTTGAAAAACTTCTTGAAATCGCATCTAATGGCTTGAGTGTAATAAATCCATCCCCATTGATTATCTTCTACGGATCCATCCTTTCTATAGAAGAAATTAAATCGAATTAACTCCTTGGTACCAATATTACTTAATTTTTGAAGCATTTTCGGTACTCTCATCTTGTGGCTTGAGTCTGAGAATTATATTTACACATTCCGCCCACAGATCCCTACAGCTCTTAACAAAAAAAAAAATAAAATCATAAACTCGTTGATAAAGGGAATTCACTACATTTATCGACATATTGCAGAAGCAATGCAGAATCACTTGAGCCCTGGCCATCATTTTCACTGTAACATCAAATCGTTTAACCGACTGAAAACTTTATCATAAAAATTCCGAGGCATTGGCTCCATTAACTTAAGTTTATGTGTAAATCAGAGTTGCACTTAATGATGGCATGCACTCGATTTGCACATAACCTCAATGTAGCTGCATAGTTTCGGACAATAAAATCGTGAAGCGCATCATACGGCATACGAGTTGCCGTCGAGTGTGTTGAAACAAAAGCGGCAGGCTACTTGCAACATTTCAGCTGCTGCCAATGACACTTAACGGCCACCAACAATTGCACTTGTGATGCAGTGCGCACAGAGACAATAACAATGACTATGCAACGGAGCTGCCGACTGTCGTGGGTGGGGACTTTGGGTTGACTGGGATTAAACAAAACAACGGCGAACTTAAAGCAGGCAGATTGTTGCAACGAAATAGTGTAGCAAGTGAGCAGAATGCGCCAAAGAAAGAAGTCATAATAAGAACTGCAACAACAATGGCCTCAAGTTGGAGGTTTAAGTGTGGATATAAGGTTGGCAAAAAGCAGCATAGTGAAGAAAAGGGCTGACGCATAAATCAGAATGAAGGATATCCTCTTGTTAACAAACACATATAAGTAGTATATATGACGGTGGAAAAACAAAGCCACACACACATACACACAACATTCCACACTGAACGAAGTAGCATAACAGTGGAGTTAAATAGCGCAAAGCGGAAAAACACAAATAGCCGGAAAGGATTGAGGTGTGCTGACGAACAGTAGGGGAAGTTACGGATGCAGCAGTGGTACGGTTTGAGTGCAGTAAGAACCGTTACTAGTTTAATACCCGTTGTACTTTGATATATCAGCTGACCACTTTAGGACACACTTACCATAGTTTCGAACTACATCGTTCTCAAGCACGAAGAAGGGAACAAAAGCAAAGTGCAATCCATTTCAAGGTGCCCTACTTTTTAAAGAAAAAACAGTGCTGCGTCTCAGATGGTCCATCCGCTGAGTCTAATTTTCGAATGATACGTGTGATGTTTTCGTACTAATTGAGCCAGAAATGGACCTCATCGCTGAACAAAAGTTGGCTCGAATACGTCAGATCTTTTTGGAACCTTTCATAGACCGAAGCGATGTCGCTTGGGAAGGTCGAGTGGCTTCAGCTCGTTTCATTTGTTAGTCTGAGTTGCTATGAACGGTCTCGAATCGACTCTCCATGGTCTTCGCTTACACTCTCAGCTACGGCTGCTATACATATTTTCTTCACTACATGCTAGACGTGGTCTATTCGATCGAACATTATCCAGTAATGAATTCTGAATCTCAATATGGATCATGGTATTGTGAATAGTACGCTCAGTAGGCCGATTATGTGGACCTTAATTTGGCGAAGCGCACAAAACACATTCTTTACAGAACTTGAGTCCGATTGGTCAGTTTGTACGACACCTATATGCTCTAGTGACCCGATCTGAACAATTTCTTCGAAAATTGCCTTTTACAGCAACCCCGTCGAAATTTTCTGAAAATATCTTGTCAAATAAAAGAGTTTTCCATATAAGTACTTGACTTGGATCAGTCATTTGTATGACAGTCAGATGCTCTAAAGGTCCTATAACAATGATTTAGATAAATTACCAGTTCATTGGAGAGAAAAAACCGATTACTACCCGACTAGTTCGATATATAGAGGTAGTCTGGCATGGACATATATTGTCTCAGAAGTTTTTTTTGGGTGTTATTGCAATTCGTCAATGCTTCTATTGATCTAGTGATGACTCGCAATTTTCTTTTGTAGTCTAACTCCACTTTGAGGAGGGTTTGCCAGCTATTTACGTTAGCTAAGGTTATCTATGGCATCACTTTGTGATTAGGCTAGTAGAAGTGCCAGGTCAAAGCGGAATCACCGGTAAATGTAAAGCTGACGAGCTGGTACAGAAAGGCACCCTGGTTTCGCTATCAGTAAAATTGGAACTCTACTCTCCTCATGGTTTCCACTAATGAATAGCAGGCTGGTGGGAGCCAGGCCAGCGCTGGGTCAGATCCTTTTGGCGCAAGATTGATCAGAAGTGATGAAATGAACTCTTTGTCCACAGTAGGGTTAGCCTTTTCTTAGTTGTGGAGGTTCTAACAGGCCTTTGCTCTATCGGCGTTCTCGCTGTAAGGTTGAGAATTTTACCGGATGCCACCTCCAAAAGCCGCTGGAAGAAAACTAGGTGGAAATATATCAACACTTCTTTTTGGATTGTACCGCAACAACAAGATCAAAGCTTGAACTCAAACCTTCATACGCCCCACCGAGATGGTAGGAATATAAATTATATGCCACAAGACGCTTTGCTCATTTTATGGCTTCACAAAAACCTTCATATAATAGTCCAATTGCGATCCATGAATCAGAAATCAAAACCAACCTTTTCGAAGTTTTTAAGTAGACAATTTTTTACGCCGTTTTCAGAGGTGCACGTATTTTTAAAGATGGCTAAAACCAGTCCAGCACTTCAAATAAAATACAGGCTAACCTTGAAGTAACTCCAATTGTTCCTCTAATAAGACTGAACTATGGATTTGTGCGAACTATGGACTTGCGCCTTCAACTACTGGGACTGTACACACATATTGGTAAATATTTGTATATGTCAGCCAAATCCGAGTATACAAATAGCTGCTAGAGGGTCAAGTGGGTGGCCACAGCCAAAGCGTTGCGTAGATGGGGTTGTAAAAAGTAAATGGCAATGGAAATACCGTTACTGCAGCATTGGTAGCGGGCTCTAACGGAACAATATAAATCCAAGCGAGTGCAAAAAGTTAAATGACGCAATTCATAAGTGGTGGCAGCACAGCTGCATACAGGTGCGTTACTTGCAGCTACACCGCGGGCGCCAGCGCAGCCGGCAACCACGACGTCGCCTGTCAAGTCACCATGATAATGACTTTTGTCATTTCTCAAATGTCACTTGACGCTAACAAAAAGCGAATGTGCTGAGCAAAGCACAGAATAGCAAAGACAAATCTGTTTGAATACCGTTATGCTACGAAAACTGATATATGAGGTGAGCAGTGCACGCCGCCGAGTTGTGGCGCGGGTGTGTAAAAAGCGCATAAACGTATGTTGTATGTGTGTTTGTCGTCTGTCTGTATGTATGTATGTTTATGCGAAGGTGTGTGTGCAACTAAATGCCGACACGGCGCGGAAAAGGAAGTTGTTGAGCGTAGGTGATATATGAAGTTGGAGTTCTTTATTATTGTTAGCCAGCTTTTGTTTGTTTTCATTTTGTGTTTTTGTTCGGCTTTGTCTATATTACGTTGCAAGAGGTTACTGAGGTTCAAAGTTTGCGCTTTTTGTTTTTTTTTGCCTTATTTTGTTTGCGTTCGAACTGTAATTGAGCTGAAACAGGTGGATGTGATTGCCGTCGGGTAGCAAGGCGGCAGAGTTTCTGTTTTAAATGCTGAAAATTGAGCATCCGAAAGCTGAAAGAAGCAAGCCAAAATGAAGATGGAGAATGCTTCTGATAAATTTGCTCAACTTTTCTATTTTTTCTTTAAACGAACTGGATTATAGCTATATGAAGTAAACTTATAGACATCAACTTGATATATAGTATATAATTTTCTAATCGAATTTAATATGAAACAAAAAGTCGTTAAACACGGATGCAGATGCACCGTTATTCTAATACCATTCACATACACAAAAGATACTTACAGAACCTTTGATCGATCAGTTCGTATGACAGCTGTTTGGTATAGAAGACCGACATCAGCTGTTCCGAGGTTTTTTACGGCAACCTATGGTCTATTGTGCCCTCTCCTATATTACATATGGTCACAAAGATCCAGCATTCTGAATAGTTCCAGAAACTTGTTGAGCGCGACCGAGGTGATGTGATCCCAGGTATGTGGTTTCCAGGGCCTTGAGCCTTCTTCTACAAATTGCTGGCCAATCTAGAATCAGGTGTTCTAGAGTTTCCTATTCTATGTCGAAAGAGCAATAGTGTGCACAAGAGACTATGTTCATGGTAGACAAGTGACCCCTGAGCCTGCAGTGCCCCGTATGTCGCGCGACAAGATGCCGGAATTCGTCTCGGGAAAGGTTGATCACATCTCTAAACCTTTCCAGGTTGTAACCTCGCAGTAGTAACTTGGCGTACCGCATTTCTAATGCCTGCTGCTCTGTGCGAAGCAACTCCATTATGGTGTAGAGTCTCACCGCAATGCAGGGCTTTGGCCCCATATTCCTGGAAGCTGTCGCAGTGAGAGCTAGTTTGTGAGCCAGCAACCATTGCCGGCTACCCATTTATGCCCCAGCACCCAGATCAAGACTACACGGTTGCAAACTTACAGGCGTTTCGGCCTTCTTATACACTCCTTCACTAATAGCGATTTGAGGTTTCGGAATGTTCTGTTCATAGCACCCTGGCACATTAAATCATTAATCAGCAGATCTCACCTCACACCTCGCCTCAATATAAGAAAAATCAAGCAAACCGTGTGTTTCACGAAATAAATTGAAGGCTGGAGAGAAAATCTTCTGTAAGGAGCTCTAGATGCCACAACGTCCCGACATTATAAGCTGTTCAAGTAAGATCCCTATTATAATCGGCCATTTAATGTAACCTAACCAAACCTTTTATCTTCTTACTATTTCATAAAGAGTCTTACTCTTAAATGATGACTCTAATTGCGCTACAAAGCGATCCTATGTTGTAACTAAAGCTGCGCTGCTCAGCTGATAAATTATAATAGGCTCTGAAAAATAAATGGAAGAATAGGGAAACATTCTGCAATCCATTAGAAGAGGTCGTAGGCCTTCTTCAAGGCCTTCTGGTGTGTCTGATTCCGAAGATAATCGGCCGATCTCACCTCTAACCTTACTGGTAAGCAATTATTTTTGGTTAGCATTGACCGATAGAAGAGGAGAGGTCGGAACGACTGCATCCGATTTTTCTCTCCAAAAATTGATTGATCAGGGGACTCAGGATGTATATAGCAAGGGTTTTTCTTTTTGCGACCGTATTCGCTCGACTTGTTAACATATACGGAACCTTAAAATATCCTGCGGGTACAATATTTTTTAAGACCAGAATACACTTGGGAGTTTATCATTGACTGCCGAGATAAAACCATTTTTTGATGTTGGTCGGAAGCTGGTGTCGAGGTCAGATCTGGATCAGCTGATTTCTGATTCTTAGAAAAAAGAAAGTTTAAATTTAAATTTTTTCACAAATTTAAATCGATAGATCCCGAAAACAAAAACACCTGTAAGTCTAACAAATAAACAACTTTTAAATTTCTTTCGCTCGCCACAAGCTGCACAGCTTTAGCAACTTTAGAACATTGCGAAGTTCGTGCAAGAACAAGTGCACGCCACGCAACTTTCAACTACTAAAAAGCTTTTAGCGCTAACAACGACAACGTCAACTCCAATCCCAACATGGCCACATGTCAATGTTTATTAAATTAATCAACGTAATTGAGAGTAATTGAAAGTACGAAGGCACACACGACACCAACTAAGGCGGCAAGTACGCGCATGTGGGTATCTGACGGTATGTCTTCCGAAGCGCAGAAAGTGCAGAGCCATAAGAGAAAGTAGCCATCAGTTGCTAGCTGGTCGATGTGTGGGTGAAAGCCAGCGCTGGACTTGCTCTAAAAGCCTTAGGGTGCTCAATCGAGGCGCAAAGTAAACTTAGCAGCAGCAAGAAAACGCTTAAAAGGACATCGCAAAGTAGAGAAGTAAGCACTTAAAGGACATGTAGAAAGTGACAAGCTGCGAGCAGCTAACGGTTTGTGGATCTTTGAGTGTTTGTGCAAGCACACTTATGACTTACGTAGCATAGTGATTCAATTATCGGCTGGTTTATTGAATGAAACAACGGACTAATTTCGTTAAACTGTTAGATAGTTGTGCGGTAGAATTGCTCAGCGTTTTGTATGGCGACATATACATTTTTGTATATACATATACATATAAACATATTAAGGAATGAATTATATGAAAGCTCTCTTGAAATGTGGGTCAAATCATATTTGTTGGTGGATATAAGTAAATTCACATATACATATTCCACTTTAAACTACGAGGTATGACAATTAAGTAATGAGACTGACTCCACAAAAATCGTATATTTGAAAATTATTCTACAACTCTGCCATCCCCTTCAAAGTAGTCCCCTTGGGCAGCTATACAGCGATTCCAGCGCGTTTTCCATGCTTCGTAACATTTCTGGAACGCTTCGACTGGGATGTCCGCGAGTACCCTCGTCACGGCCGCCTGGATGTCCGTAATCGACTCAAAATGGGTTCCTTTGACCACCGATTTTGTTTTAGGAAACAAAAAAGTCACAGGGTGACATGTCGGGCGAATAAGGCGGCTGTTGCAACACGGCGATCCCTTTAGAGGCCAAATACTGGGACACGCTGAGGGCGGTGTGGCACGGCGCGTTGTCGTGATGAAGGATCCAATTACGAGCGATGTCTGGGCGCACCCTGTTGACTCGTTTTCGCAATCTTTCGAGTACTTGGCAATAGTAGACTTGATTCACTGTTTTCCCCTGTGGAACGTATTTTTTGTGGACAATGCCACGGCTATCCGCACCTCGACTGGTCTCCCACTCCGCGCCTCGTCTTCCACGAAGCCGCTCCTTAAAATTCCATCAAAACCCCTGCGCACGACTAAGAGCACTATCACCATACACTCTTAAAATTTTAGCGTACGTTTCCGAGGCTGTTCTCCGCTCCAATCTGGCGCAATTTTACTCAGTACATAGTAGCACCTGTTAGTAAAAGTTATTTTGCTTTGGATTTCGAGCTTCCAAGATAGAACAAATTATCAACGACTTCAAAGTTAGGACTGTCAACAGTATTGTGGGAACCATGTCGCGAGTCTGATGACTGTTTGTTTAAAGACAGCAGATATTTTGTCTTGCCAACTACCAGACCCATTTGTTTCGCTTCTTTATCCAGTCTGAAGAAAGCAGTAGTAATGGCGCGGATGTTGAGGCCAATGGGGGTGGGGTTCAATCTTATACACAGTAAGCTCTATAGAACCTTATACTCAATGTTGAGGAGGCTTATTCCACGGTAGGTAGCGCAGATTATGGGGTCTTTTCAGTGACTGTGCAATTTTGCGAATAATATTCATTCCGAGAAACATTTAATGATTTTATGTTTAATTGCCCCACTTGAAATTACAAATTAATGACATGCAATTGTAAAGGTTCAATTTCTAATAGCAACGGCAATTTATTATAAAAATGAATATATTCCAAAAAAAAAGCTAAAGACCGAACCAGCAACAACGAAGAGTTTCTCTGGCAAGATTCGACTCGCCAAACAAAAAAATAGCAATTTTTTCGAAATACATATACTTTTTTGAGTAATTTTCCAATTGAATGCGAGTATTTACTAGTTAATTACTTCACTGTTAGCTTGACCTTAATTCCGTTTTCCATTGAAGTCACTTCATTTGTTGTAATTGAGCACGAAAGCACACAAAAAGTTGAAAACGAAAACAATAAAAATAAAAAAAATAAAAATATAATTTACAAAGAAAGTGCATTAAAAAATTGAATTTAATATGAAAGCGAAAAAGTTAAAACATTTATTAAATAAATTATTTAAATTACAAATCGGCGGCATGCTTTAAGCCCATACAAGAGTCGAACACAATGGAGCGCGTAAACAAACACAAAAGCACCAAAATAAACTGGCAATTTATAAAACAATAAAGGGAATGCAGGAAAAGAATTTAAATTTAATTTATAATACTACTGCACAAACAAAGAAAAAACAATAAAATAATAAAACAAAAAACAATGGAAAATGGAAAATGGAAAATGGTGACAACACGAATTTGCAACTCACTTCGTCGAAAGAGTTCCGATGTGAGATTATTTCCCTTTTTACTAAAATCTCACAACCATTTTTCCAATTAGCGCTAAATACTGGTCCAATTAGCTAAGGTTCTAAAGCTAAGATCTATTAATTACTAACAAAGCTTACTTTCGGACATTAAGGTTCTAGAGCTAAGACCAATTTATTACCTAACAAAGTCTACTTTGGGAATTTCTCTAGCCTGCAGACTTTCATGACTTAATTTGAACCATTTTGGTAACTGCAATGTAAAACAATGGCCCAACAGCTAAGAAACAAACGCTATAATTTTGCGATACTTGATTTAAGCTGAATAAGTAGCTCAGTGTTATACACATCGGTGAATACTTTTCAATGAATCGGTAAGTAAGCCACATTGTGGGTACGAGTATTGGCGAATTAAGGCTCATATCAAATACAAAGTATTGTCTTCAACAGCTTACTTAAGTCATATGAGAAGCCAAACTTCCATTTAGCTAAGGTTCCAGAGCTATGATCTATTGATTACCTAAGACTTATACAATATACTAAAAATTGTCTTGAACTGCTTCATTAACTTCTATGAGATGCCGAACTTCCTGAAGATTGATCGCATGTTCTAACCGATAAAGCGGCTTGGAATCTGCATGTCTTTTCAGCTAGACAAAGTACAAGATTCCTGTCATGAAATCCATAAGCCGTTCGCAGTATGCTTAAAACATGTTAGACCATCTATAGATTTTATATTTGGTAACCTCAACATAGGTTGATAACTAACAACCAGCATATAATTCATACAGTGCGTATTTTCATCTTCTTCGGTACACATCGCTCTGACGAATGTCGCCAAAGACCTTGCGGAAAACATTTCTCTCAAATTCTTTAAGTGATTTTTCTACACGGTTCATCCCCATCAAGTGTTTGCGCCATACAATAGGATGAGAATGTAAAGAAACTTAAACAGCGTACTTTTCGTACGTCGAGAGAGGGATCTGTTGCTCAATTGAGTTCATTTTACTTTACTTACCATGACTTTTCTTTGAACAAAAGAATGCTTTGGAGTCCTAATGAAATACTAGATTTCCGTCCTTGATGTAGTTTCACACGCGAATACGAGAGATTAGGTTCATAAAAATATGTAATGGTACAAAGGCAAGCTTTTCAGAACTCTCAGGTCCCTAGAGATCGTGCTGAATCATATATATATATATATATATATGTATCCAATAACTCCCAAAATTAACAAAACTCTGACAAAACTTCATAAAGTGGATTAAATATCAAACAAACAAAAGTTCGGTGCAATAACCAAGGGTTCAGTATCGGCTTCGTTACCGATTTCGCCAATGCAATGACCGTTTGGAAATAAAATCAAATCTCAACAAACTCACAAGCTTTGCAACGCACCTTGCTATCATAAATCAAACAAGGCGAAATCACGCACAAAGCGTCGCTTAAATGGACGGCATAGATTAAAAAAAAATTAAATTAACATAAATAAATAAATGGAAATAATTGTGAAAGCGCTCGATGCCACAGGAAAAACTAAAGAACATAAGAACACTCCACAAAAAAAAATTTAAAAAGTTAATGCTTTTAATTGGGAAAAAATCGTATGCCGCAAAAAACGCCACAAATAAACAACTGCTCATTTTAATGCATATCATGTGAAGGTACCAGTATATCCTTATATATAGTCAATCTTCAATTGCTGGAAAATATGTGAAATCATCATGACTCACCAAAAAGCTGAACAAAAAAATTTAAAACAATTCAACTAGTCCTTTCAATAATTGAGTGCATGAGTAAATGAATGGCAACGCTGCCACAAAATTACGCCGCCAACAATTAATCAAATGTACAGTAACACATACATACGTGGTTATATAGTATTTAAGTGGTATAGGGTGCTTCACTTCGGATACTTTATTTTCTCTGGAATCAGCTAACATTTTATCTCTTATCTTCCCATTTAGTCATTTAGGAACGATCAGTAATGAACACAAAATGGGTTACCTTAAGTTCAAGCATTGCACATTTCTTTTGCAGAGTTGTATTTTTCTCATTTTGGTATCCATATTCGGATGATTTATTAACAGAGATGCAATTTCAGAATTTATTATTGTTACAAAGGACTTGTCTCTTAAACGAAAAAGCAACAAACTAGTCAGGAACATTGAAAAAGGACACAAGCGAATGGAAAATTATAATTTCAATAAATACAAGGGCTCCAACGTCGCCCTTACTTCAGTTGTCCAGCCATGGATCTCGAATCGAAGCTGCTTTTTGGAGCATGGTTTTCCGTCTGCATACGATATAGCCTAATCAAAGCATTCATTGAAATTTTATGCATTCAACATACATTAATGTTGCCGTAAAGCTCTGTACTAGTTCGTGATTCCATCTTCTTCGGTACTCACGAACAGCTGTTGCAAAGTCCTTGCACATAACAGTTCTCTCAAATAATCTCACTGCTTTCCCATCTCAGTTCGTTTTTAGCCATGTTCCTACACCTTATAATAAGACGCAAATAATGAAAGACTTATATAGCAAGCCAGAGTGAAATCTGGTTTTGAATTGCCAGCCGATCCTTGGCTGAAACCGAATGGCCCGGTCTTTCAACATTTCTCATCAACAAGGTTTGCGATTTCATCATGGTAAGATATGCGATCCAGCAAAGAGTAGAAATCATTAAAATTTAGTACCGAAACGCGGAGTGAGTGAACTTTAAGAGAGCTACGTCCAATTTATGGTTGTCATAATCGTCCTGTCAGATCGACAATTGAGCGTATAGTGGAAAAATTTGAATCAACAAGCACAGTACAAAATGTTTCCGTGCCAGTGAGACAAAGAAGTCCCCGTAGTGTCGAGAACATTGCTCCCGTCAGTCTCTCACATATCGTTCTCAAGCGTTTGGCATCTCTGTGACTTCGGTGTGACGAGTTGTGCAATAAGATCTTGTCCTACATCCTTACAAAATCAAATTGACGCAATAACTGAAGCTGCTTGACCATCAGACTAGTCATACGTATGTTTGTGAATTGGGTTAAGCAACTACTTGAAAATGATCCAGATTTTCTTTGAAAAAATATCTTCAGAGATGAGGCTCATTTCTGGCTGAATGGCTTCGTCAATAAGCAAAATATGCGTTATTGGCCAGTCAGCAATCCACACGTACTCTATGAGTCACCTTTCCATCCGATGATGGGCGAAAAATGAAAGGATAGGTCGCAATAGCGATCCACAAACTCCGGAAAAGAGAACGACAACGAAGAAGCTTAAGACCAGCTGAATAATCCCGAAAGGAGTTTGTGAAGAGGCATTCTTGCCCAGCTTGGTCCTGCGAAGTACTACCTAACGGCGGTCTCGCAAGGCCGAATACAAGCTAACGTAGCTGGAGTTAAGGGTTTAGTACGTAGACGTACTGCTACGCAAGTCCAGTCAAGTTAGATAATACTAATTGGGCGTTATACCGAAAGAGGTGTATCTTTAGTGGTAATATGAATCGTGCATGCTTCTTTTCTAAGACAGTATCTTTTGGAAGATTCCCCCTCCGGCACAAAACCTCCGTCAAAAAAACAAAATCGTTGCATCCCGCCTGTTTATGGACTCCATACATAAAAGCAGCGAATGTACTTTCACAGGAATAAAAAATTGTGTTGATATCTTAAATAATTTTTATTTTAGTTAACTTTTGTAGCGTTCTTATTGAAAGACCCGTTATATGAGTATTTCTAGTCTGAGTCAAAAGAAGTTCGAAGATTCTTCAATTTTTTTTTGCATTTTTGGGTCAGATTACTTAACAGACTTTTTTGTAGCTGTGCAAGGGTATCTGTCAAGAGATTTTTCTTGGTAAAATTCTTCAGTCGTTATCGTCGAGTCGAGGCTTTAAGATCCCATTCCGAATTTCGTCTTGCATTCCAGTAATTACTACTAATTGAGCTCCATTTGTCAGATAAGATAAAAGTGTTCAAGATGATAGATAGGTTGTTCACATTCATTTTTGAAGATTTGGATGAGATAAGTAAATACCGTTATTCAATCCAAATATCGAACTATAAAATGGATTTTCTATCTTTGGCTAAGAAAAATATGTCACAGTACCTCTAAGCATGACAAGGTCTATCATAGCTAGTTATTTTAAAGTTAGTTTTCTAAAGTCACCACTTCGGGCTACCAACTCAAGAAATGAGGTGACACCGAGGAGTTAATAGTATCTTATACAATAGAAGTCATTTATTTTATTCATTTACATGAAGATGAAGTAAATTTTCAAGTCAGCTGGAATTGTTAGTCAAGGCTCTCCAAACTTTGCAGCCATTGACGACTGCTACCAATAATCTATGATATTATTTTCTGGCACCACCTCGGTCGGACTTTGAATAAATTACTTATACAGCGTTCAAATGAACTAAGCTATGTACCCGTCCACATCCCCTAATTTGTATAAGTGCCGTATCAAAAATGTTGATATTC
This sequence comes from Bactrocera dorsalis, assembly GCF_023373825.1. Lineage (NCBI taxonomy): Eukaryota > Metazoa > Arthropoda > Insecta > Diptera > Tephritidae > Bactrocera > Bactrocera dorsalis. The sequence goes on along the minus strand of NC_064306.1, from coordinate 12,137,985 downwards.
TACCAAAACATTTTTAAATCGCTTAAAATACCACAACAATACATCAACCAATGACCTCATCACTGCTAAATTCTCCCAAGTCATTCCCTCGGCGCATTACTTTAGGCAGCAACGAGCACGTCTATGCTGAATGCTGACGTACTGACTTGTTTACAAAAGCCAAGTGAAAGTGCTACAACAACATGTGGCAGTATTTCAGCAACGAGCCGGCAGTCGCGTTTTTCGAACAACTCGCATACTCTCTTTCATTAATGCGAGAGGTACTCTTTTAACAAGGCAAATGCTCTTTAAGCGGCAAGGACTCTTAGTACACTCCCAAAGCGATGCTGGAAATTCGAAATGTTGCGCTGTTTGAGCTGAGTATTGGGCAACAATAGAAATTATTGGTGCAGCAGCAACGGAATTTATTTTGACGTGAGAGAATTTGCGAAACATTATGCTGCTAAGTCCTTTCTATGTGTTGACGTTCGCAGTACTATTCGGAGGAAAAGGCGAAGCGTGTTCACTTCCGCATGTTGCTAGCAAAATTCACTTATACGTTGGTATGCTTAGAATGAATAATAGTAGATGTGTTTGATTAAATTTTCGCTGTCATCTGTGTATATTGCACAGCCACTCATTTAAGTAGAGCGGCTTACAAGTTGTATGCCTCGTTTGTAAAGACCTGTGATTTTGATAAAAGATTTCCACATTTTTGCCTGTCAAACAAGCACGTAATGGACTCTTTGGTTTGTTTATTGAAACAACATTTCGTAGTCCCAGACATTTACTTGCTCCTTTCTTTGGATTGAAAGACTCTGCTTAATAAGTTGGTTGGATTTTCATGTTGAAAATTTCCTGCGCAAAGGAGACCCAAAATTTTTAAACGCTTTGGAATCATTTCTTATATTCGTTATCGGAGTCAAATAGCAAGGCGCCTCAAAAGTCTATGTGGCTGCGTACGAACTAAGATCATTGAACTGTTTCTATCGGTGGATCTGTGATTATAGTAATATAGTGGTTGTTGATATTTAGATCGATGGGTCAAAACTCAAAGCGGATGTAGATTGATAGATAGAATGGTCTATTGTACCCTCTCAAATTTAACATATGTTCACAAAGGTCTAGCACTCTGAATAATTGCGGGATTTTGCTGAGCGCTACTGAGCTGATGTCATCCCTGTCCACATAAATGGATCCTCAGGCCTTGAGCATGCTTCTAGAAAATGTGGTTCAATCTAGAATCAGGTGCAATATATGATGCCGCAAAACCGGCAGTTTGCGCAAGAGAATAGGCCCATGTTGGACAATTACTTCCTAAGTCTGCAGTGCTTTGTACAGGGCGCGACAAGGAGCCGGAATTTATCTCGTTGGAGGTTGATCATATCTCCAAACCTTGCCAGCTTGTACCCCCTAGTAGTAGCTCGGCGTGGGGCATTCCTGCTGCTTGCTGCCAGTACCGTTCTCTCTCTATTCTCTATTTAAAAACTTTCAAAAAAGGCTTCTTCTGCGTCGATGCAGCGCTGCGATTTCCAAACATTGAAGGCGTCACGAAGGCATTCTACGGAATAGGCTTGAGAGCTGAGATGCATGCTGCTTGGTGAGGAGACGCCGATTGTGCCACTCGGAAGATTAGCTCTTTGTCTCGGGATAATACTCAAAGATCGATGACTCGCCACCTGTGATTTTGTTCTTCGAAAATTGGGGTCTCTCTCACACATGTTCAAATTTTCATGGCAGATTTCCACTCGCCGTTATTTCTGGTCGTCAGTGAGCACTTTTGGAACCATTTTCGCGCACACCTTGGGTGTGTTCAAGTGCTCCAGGCACAATGTCATGAACTACAGATTTTGATAAATTTAACATCTGGACAATTAAACGAATACCTAGTCGACGGTCTGAGTTCTAAACTTTGCGCACACGAGTCACATTGTCGGTGTTTATCGAAGTCGCAGGTCTCCCAGACGGTCTTCATCAGCGACCTCTGCTCGGCCCTCCAAAAAGACCTGGTGTCACCGAAACACACCACTTCCTGCTAAGCAACATCTACGTAAGCCTGCTTGATCATATTAAACATCTTTATCGCAGAATTTAATCGCGTACCTCTGCTCTAACGAACGCTGCATTTTCGGCTAGCACCACTTATAGAAACACATCGCGCAAAAATGTTTGTCCTAGCTCTCCAGGTGCTCGGAGACACCCGACCAGCCGCTCGTTCGTAATCTAGGCGCTCGCGGCGAAAGAAAATCAGTCCTATGACTTTCCGGACAAATCCTGTAGCAAAGGCTTTTGCTGGAAAGATGCTCAGAAAACGTGCCTTACTGCCGGCAGTAACTCTAAGCTTCTTTATAAAGTTTACTCTCTTCGTAACGCCGCTTATTGGAAGAAGGGGCAGTGGTGTGTTTTTCCCTACGGGCTGCATTTGTTGAGACGACATTATGTTCCCTTTGCCAAAATCCTCTACTTCTATGAGCGACATGGTATGTTTAGTTGCGTGTTTGATCACTGGATGCTGCGGTGTGAGCTCCAGCATGACTTCAAGCACTGCGGTTGGTCAAGTGCACATTGCCTCTGAAGCGCAGACGCAGGCAAGTCTTTGCAGCTTCAATAGTTGAAGGCCTACTGTAGACTGCGTTGCCTTCGATGTCCAAGCAACCGTTCTATAAGCGACAATAGGACTTACGATAATAGTATGCAGCCACCTGATGATACCTGGCTTGCAGACCCAGTATTTTCTGGCTAGGCCTCTACATATCATGAGTGCTCAGTGAACAGTTTTAATTCCACGTGAATATTCCAATGTAAGGTTGAGCCTAATGTGAGGCGGAAAAAAGAAGAAGAACCCCGAAAATGGGTTGTGAGGACATCTCAGATACTCCACAGACTTCTTAGCACATCAGTCGCAAGGTTTTCCTTCAGATTTGTTGCGTAGTGTAATTATCCAAGGCAAGGTATAATTTTCCACAAAAATTTCTAGCATATAGCTAACATACAAACTGACCGAGCAAAATTTTTGTAAGAAAATCTTTTTGTGTTTGTGAAGTGTATTATAGCTTCGTTAGGTTTTTAGCCGAAGTTGAACACATACATACAAAAAGTATGCTTGATTATTGTCCCATCATTCGTTGAAATTTTCAATTTTCACCACACAATACTTACTCAAAACAATTTGGTTTTGTATACATTATAATAACGGGTGATTTTTTTGAGGTTAGGATTTTCATGCATTAGTATTTGACAGATCACGTGGGATTTCAGACATGGTGTCAAAGAGAAAGATGCTCAGTATGCTTTGACATTTCATCATGAATAGACTTACTAACGAGCAACGCTTGCAAATCATTGAATTTTATTACCAAAATCAGTGTTCGGTTCGAAATGTGTTTCGCGCGCGTGTTTTGTTCAGCGATGAGGCTCATTTCTGGTTGAATGGCTACGTAAATAAGCAAAATTGCCGCATTTGGGGTGAAGAGCAACCAGAAGCCGTTCAAGAACTGCCCATGCATCCCGAAAAATGCACTGTTTGGTGTGGTTTGTACGCTGGTGGAATCATTGGACCGTATTTTTTCAAAGATGCTGTTGGACGCAACGTTACGGTGAATGGCGATCGCTATCGTTCGATGCTAACAAACTTTTTGTTGCCAAAAATGGAAGAACTGAACTTGGTTGACATGTGGTTTCAACAAGATGGCGCTACATGCCACACAGCTCGCGATTCTATGGCCATTTTGAGGGAAAACTTCGGACAACAATTCATCTCAAGAAATGGACCCGTAAGTTGGCCACCAAGATCATGCGATTTAACGCCTTTAGACTATTTTTTGTGGGGCTACGTCAAGTCTAAAGTCTACAGAAATAAGCCAGCAACTATTCCAGCTTTGGAAGACAACATTTCCGAAGAAATTCGGGCTATTCCGGCCGAAATGCTCGAAAAAGTTGCCCAAAATTGGACTTTCCGAATGGACCACCTAAGACGCAGCCGCGGTCAACATTTAAATGAAATTATCTTCAAAAAGTAAATGTCATGAACCAATCTAACGTTTCAAATAAAGAACCGATGAGATTTTGCAAATTTTATGCGTTTTTTTTTTTTTAAAAAGTTATCAAGCTCTTAAAAAATCACCCTATAGACGCAGGCAAATAGTGGAAGTGTAGTGACCAAAAAACTGTTCGAAAATTGCATAGCACTCAAAGACACAGCACTCATAGAAAGGCTATCAAAGACACCCCTTCCTCCAGATTATGTAGAGTTTGAGTACCAGTAAAAAAAATACCCTGAATACAAGGCGATTTCAGCCAATTTGAAAAACACAATTCCAAAACCAACCATTAGCTCTGTATTATAGCTGCCGATTAAGCAAATAAAGTAAAACTGTTATAAAAACCCATAAAATATCCCCACCCCTTGTGCAGCACTGATGAGTTTGAGCCCCGCTCAATGTCAACACTGTGCTGTTCGGCGATAGGCGAATAACAAATGCATGCGTTGGCAGTGTGTGCGTGTACACATACTTGGGTGCATGTGTGGCTTTGCATGAAAATACTTGATAAATTGCCTCGTCCTATTCGATTGCCATTGTTTGGCGGATAAAAATCAATCAATGAATTGCATTGAAACCGAATGGAATGAAATTGAGTTTTTTGTGTATTTTGATTTTTTCTTTACATGTAGTGGAAAAAGTGGTGAAAAGTCAATTCTTTTTTAATATTTGTGAAAGAGAATTTCAATTTGCGGGACAATTCGTATGGTTTTAATATGTGCCTATGCACATGCATATAGACCCTATAAGTATAAAAAGTCATATGCGCTCAATTGCCTTAAATTACACCACATGTTGACTATTATATAAGCATGTATGTAAAGTCCACTTGCAAGACGTAACGAGAGATCCAAGTAGAGGTACTTTTTTGGATTACCTTTTTTGACAGATCAGGGAGAAAAAGATATCATTAAGTCTATTCTATTGTACGGACGGGCTGATTCCTAATATGTAAGTTTCTTAGTTTTGTCATGATTAGAGTTGCCATTTCGCCGACAACTTTCCCTTTGTTAGAGAACTAACATCTATGTGTTGTCAAATTTTTCAACGTTAAACTACCGCCGAGTATAGAATTAGAAGTTAAATTTTGTTTAAAAAAAACGGAGACACTAAAAAAATACTTGTTCAGAGTCTTCTCTGAGCTCTGTACGCGGGACTATGTAGTTATACGAATTAACGTCATGATTAATTTGAAACGAATTTTTTAAAGTATCCATGACTACTCAGTATTTGGGTTAGGTGGAAATTTAGGTCGCCATGCCGTCTATCTGTCCACGTATGAATGTGTTGGAACAGTCTGTAGCTCCATCGTACTTTGAATGAGGTTTGTCACCGCTGCCGCCTTGTAGACCACTCTGAATATCCGCTGGCTTTTTGGCTTTCTAACTCCTAGCGGTTTCTTACTATGCTTTCGTAAACTTGTCCAATCGTATCCAGCTTACACAAAGGTCGATAGATTAGGTTAGGTTACTCTTGCAAACCATTAAGCCGCGCATAGACCAGTTTTGGTCGTTTGCGATACCAGATGGAGTCCAGTAGCTAGATCCATAAGGAGTAGTCATCTTTTAAGATGCAGATGTTTGACGCAAATTTTAACAGACTCTGTGATAGCTCTTCCAGTGTATTATACCATGGGAACCGCTGATACATACAACGTCGTCTTGCCAATGCGAGACAATTGTCCAAGAGATTTTCCAGTCTTTCCCTGGTGTCTTGCTCAAGACATTTCTTGCTGTCTTCTCGATCTGTCAGCCACATTCTGCAGGCGTAGGTTATCGCCACCAGACAGTGACCAGTTAGTATTCTGATCATGGTTCTACAGTCAATTCTAACGAGTGGCCAATAGAAATTTATTTACAAAGGTCGATAAGATGAAGGTTCTTCAGGTGCTTTTTAGGTTTTGTGATTCGAGTCGGCGAATACTTCTTCTATTATATAAGTTAAAAAACTTTTTATTGTTTTTTATAAAAAAATATTTATTGGAGCTATGCTCCTTTATTGAGTTTCACTTAAGAACTAACATTTTCAATTAATTATACTTAACTCTAGACCTATGTTTGCCGCTGCAACGGGTACGGAGTTCGCTGACGCTGCGCTTCCCACAGGTTGGCACTTCGCTGACGTTGCGCTTCCCATAGGTTGCCACTACACGTGTCGCAGTCTCAGCGATTTAGTGGTATCATATTATTTTACTTTGTATCATATGATATTACTGCATCATATGATACTTTTGAATGTATGGGGTGCTAACTAGTCCCCCCTTGAAATTCAAACGTCCTCGTTTGAATCTTTAGTTGTATTAAAAATTTGGTTGAGTCCTTCTATTGCCGTCTGTGAGAGTTTGTTGGGTTCGTCTTCTTTTTGTTTGATTAGAAGTTTCTTCCCGAAAATTAGGGCGATGAATATTAAAAGGATGATTAGCGTGATGCTGGTTCCGTGCTTTACTCTGTTTGCTGCTTCTAACAGACTTACTTCTTTTGTATTGTTGAAGTTAAGCTGTTTCAGCATCTCCAAAGAGAGGAATTCTTCTATATTGTGTAGTGCGGATGACGGTTGAAGGATGGCTGGTAGTGGTTTACTTGCTGTTCTTTCTTCGTTATAGAACTTTTTTCCATTGATAACGATTGTTACGTTGGTATACAAAATTATGAAGGTCCCGTTTAAAAATGTAGGTTCGTTGTTTATTGAAATTTGTCCGTTGTATTTATTTAGAAATATTATTCCTGGTCCCATTTCCTCTATGGTTGGAATATGTTGGTTGTTGATCTCCGTGCAGTTTGGCAAACGACTTTTTAAAAGATTATTTATACAAGTATCATTACTTAAATCTATTACATTATTGCTTAAACATATTTGTAAGGAATTGTATTTTTTACAATAATTTTCTATTCCATAAATTCCCTTTTCACAGTTCAGAATTGTATTGAAATTGATTTTATTGATTATCCCGTTATTTTTTACTGCTCTAATATCTAAAGTTTTACAATTTTGGTTATCTACGGTTGGGAGGCTAACAATATAAATTATAATTTTGCCATTGGTTGCAATTTTTATTTCGGAAAATTCGGGTGCTTCGTCTAAATTAACATATGGAATATTGTCATTGTCTATTACTTTTTTCACAATATTTATTTCTTCATTTGATAAGATAAAAGAATTTATTATATTGGCTTTTGCCCAATGTATTGCGTATGCAATATTTAAAATTTCTTCCTTAATTATTTCTAATTTATATTTTAGCTGTAAAAATGCTTCAATTTCTAAACTCTTTTCATTTTGCATGGTTTTAATTATATTATTCGTAATATTTGTTATCTCGCTAATTTTGCCTATTGTAAGTTTGTTGATTAATACCTGATTATTGTTATTTTGTAAAACATTATTTATCTTACTTGAAATTATTTCGTAGTCTTCATGGTCTGGACTTCCTGCAATCCATTTCCATGCGCTACCCAGGAAATTTATTGATCTTTTAATTTTTTGCTCTACTTTTAGATTGTTAAGTTGGGCTCTTATCTGTGTTATTAAGTGGGATATGAAGGGGTAATTAGGGTTTTTGCGGATAGTTTCAATTTTAATAGTCGCTTCTATGTGATCTAGTGTGTCCGTATATTTTTCTATGTCAATTTCATGTATTATCCTAAATGTTCCTGTTTGTAGTCTAGCCGTTCCCTTTTCTATTGTTATTAATTGGGAGTTTGAGTAGTCCCGAGGCATAGCGGTAGTAATATTCTGGAAAAAAATGTCAGTACATATTTAGTTACGTATTCTACCTTTGTGAATTATTTGTCCTTTTTCAGTTAACACGGTACTATTTCTATCTTCCTTAACTATTTCCTTACTGTAGGGTTTACTTAACTTAGTTTCCTAATCTCCTATTTTTCTTAACAAATATTATTTGTCCTGGTAGATATGATTTTATTTCCTTCTTATTTTTGTTATGGTATTCGATATCCTTTCTTTGTTTCTCAGCTAATTTTTCTAAGTTGCTTTGTCTAGTTCTTTCTATGTCTTCGGGGGTAAATGTAACATTCCTATGAAAAAATAGGTCTACTGGTCTTTTAAGTGTAGTGGAATGAACTGAATGATTATACTCGGATACTGCTCTTTCTAAAAGTTCTTCAAAATTTCTGTGTCCACCGTTTTCTTTTATGCAGCGCATTATTTCAATTAATGTAGAGTGGAATCTTTCCACTTGTCCGTTAGCTTGGCTTTTATATGGAGGAGTAGTGTAAACTTCTATACCTAACTCGTCTTCCATCATAAATTTTAAAGAGGCTGAATTTAGAGATGGCTCATTGTCGATAACTATTAATTTCGGTACTCCGAAGAAAAATATAATATCTCTTAAAGGTTTCCTGACGTCTTCTATTGCTCTGCTATTTAGACTTTTTGTTACTGCGTATTTTGTAAATTTGTCTAAAGCTGTCATTACTATTTTTCCTTCTGTTAAAAATATATCGATATGAACTGTGTGTCCTGGATATGTTGGTAACGGAGTTTCTGTCTGTGGCATTCCTATGTGCTCTTAAATGTTCTTTTAATATGACGTTCTCCTGCTCTTGTTCATCACTAACATCTTCAACTAGTTTTTGAGTATATAGGCTTTTAATGCTACTAAAATGAATAGGATAGATATTTTGCATCATACCCATTATCCTTTCTTCGGTATGAATTCCATTTATAACGGATGGGTTAAGGTATCGTTTCATGTATGAAATCAATGACTGTTCGTTATACTCTGGCTCTGTAATTATATGTCTATGCACTGTTGGAAAAATTATTTTAAATTGATCTGAGGATATTTCGTCAATCTTGAAAAAAATTTGATTTTTGAAAACATTGATTGGAACTTCTGTACAAGGGATTAAATTATGGCTTGAGCTTTCATCGCTATGAATCGTAGGTGTGAGTGAATTTATTTGTATTGGTATCCTTGAAAGGGCGTCTGCGACTACATTTGTTTTACCAGGTTTGTAAGTTAGTTCATAGTTATATTCTTCTAAAATGGCTTTCCATCGCTTCATTTTACTATTAGTATTCTTATGGCTTAAGGCATAGGTAAGAGGTTGATGATCGGTGATAATTTTAACTTTTTTTGAACCGTAGAGGTAATTTCTAAGTGAGTTAAGTGACCATATTATACCAAGCATTTCCTTCTCATTGGTGGCATAATGTTCTTCGGCTTTACTTAGAGTTCTCGATATGAAAGTAATTGGTCTACCGTCTTGCGATAGGACGGCACCTAATGCGAAATCTGAGGCATCAGTCGTTAGTTCAAAATCTTTATCGAAATTTGGATGCGCTAAAACTATATTCTTTGGATACTAAAGTATTTTTTATTTTATTAAATGCTTCTAGAGCCTCGTTGTCTAATTTTATTTCTATCTTTTTCGAGTTCCGTTTGGAGACATGACCGGCTTCTCCTCTTAACAGTGCTGTTAATGGTTTAGCTACTTTTGCGTAATCCTGGATAAATCGTCGGTAATAACCTGACATACCTAGGAAGGATCTTAATTCTTTCAGAGTTTGTGGAACTGGAAATTTGGCTACTGCTTCTACTTTTTCAGGGTTGGTTTTTATCCCATTTGAACTGATTACATATCCTAAAAATTCTACCTCTTCTTTAGCAAATGTACATTTATCTAATTGGATTTTCATATTAGCATTTTCTAGGGTTTGAAATACTAATTCTATGTTTTTATAATGTTCTTCTTCATTTTTGCCGAATATTATTACATCATCGATGTAAACGTAGCATCTTACTCCTATATGTTGACGAAGAATATCGTCTAGTGCTCTTTGGAATGTGGCCGGAGCATTTTTTAAACCGAAAGGTAAGCGGAGGAATTCATATTTTCCGTTGTTTACGGAAAATGCTGTTTTTTCGATGTCTGACTCGCGAAGTGGAATCTGATGGAACCCACTTTTTAAATCAATAACAGTAAATAGTTTATTGTTTCCCAGATTTGCAAGGACTTCGTTAATTTCTGGTATGGGATATTTATCGGGAATCGTAACTGAATTAAGTTTACGATAATCTACGACCATTCGGAATTTTTTTTCGCCAGAGGCATCTGCCTTTTTGTTAACTATCCAAATTGGGGAGTTATATGGAGATTTCGATCTCCTTATTATTCCGTTGTCTAAGAGTTCTTCAATTTGGCGTTCGATTTCGTATTTTAATGCCATGGGATACGGGTATGGCTTGGAATATACGGGGGTTTCGGTTGTTGTCCGGATTTCACCTTTAACGAGGGTGGTGTAGGTAAGTTTTTCATCAGGATCGGAAAAAAGGTTTGGACATTTATCGATAATATTATTAATTTTGTTTTGTTGTTGTAATGAGAGATGTGGAGTATTGATTGCCACATTATTCACCTCGTGAGATATTCGTTGCTTTAACGTTATGTTTATACTTTGACAAATTGTCATCAAATTTTTGTCGGTATGAATAATAGCTTTTAATTCTTTAAGTGTGTCGTTGCCTATTATGCCGTGGAACGACCCTAGAGTTGGTAATATAAAAAATTTTATTTTCCCTATTGTTGGTCCGAAAATGTCGACGAAGGTATGGTGAGTAATTTCAATTGTTCCGGCAACAGATTTCACCGTAAAGGGCTTTTCGTTTAGAATTGGATTCCTAATTCTAGTGGATTGGATGTAATTCTTATTGGATCCGGTATCGATAAGAAAATCTATTGTGTCTCCGCGCCTTGTCCTAAATTCGTAATAAGGCAGCGAAGACGGCGCTAATCTAAAAAATTAATAGTATCAGGCTCATTTTTTCCTGCCATTGTCGTAATTGCCATCGTAGAAATTGTCGTCGTATATCCCGTTGGGGTCTGATTCTACTGCGTTAGTAAAAAAATTTCGTTTGTATTTTGCTTGGGGGGTGAGTTAGTTGTGCGGAAATCGGACGTTTCGGTGGTCGATTGTCCTGGAATGTATTGGGCCTATTCTGATAATTGGATTTGTCTTGTAACGTGATTGATTTGGTCTACTTCCCATTGGGGTCGGTGGTTTTTAGGGTGGTAAATTCGGTATGTTATTGAAGGAGGTATTTCTCTGGGTAATATGGGGGTTGTTCGAGTAATTGTTAAACCTCGGCATGAATCCTTGGTTATTTGTGCATATTAGTTGGGAGAGTGTTGGGGATATCGATTTTGTATCTGACGAACCAAATTGCTTGTTGGTCGAAATTTCGTCGGGGGGAATGGGAATACGTTAATTCGGGGTAAAAAGGTCTGTTGTTATTGAAATTATTGAAATTGTTGTTGAAATTATTAAAATTGTTTATTTCGGGGAGGTAGTGGTTGGTGGTTGGATATAGGGTTTGTGTGTACTTGTTCGCGTGGTTCAGTTCTATATGTCATATTGTCAAAGCTTTTGACCATTAAATGTAGTGCTTGTGGCAAGGTCGTCGGTTCTCTCATGCTGAGAAGGAACGAGGTAAAATCGCCATTTAGTCCTTTTAATGAAATGTGTCGAGAGCTTTTGTCCCTTTATGAGTTCGGTCATAAGCCCGTATTATGGACTCGGCGCTTAGCTCGAGGCATGAAACTTTGTCTAATATAAGTGCAAAGGTGTTGATAAACTCTTTGATAGAAGGTCGGAATGTCGTCGTAGCGTTGGACCAGAGTGGTCATATGATATTCGAGGGTACCTATGTCCCTTTTGTCTGAATAATGCATCATGCGGCATTTTCTAATTTGGCTCCAATCAAGTGGAGATCTATTATATGACTCTAGTGCGGTGTATCCCCTCGGCTTCACCAGTTACTTTATGCATGATAGTTATGAAGTATTGCAACCTATTGGGGGGGTATTTTTGACTCCCTCGTATAGGCTTTAAAAATCCTGTCTACGGTCTTCCATCAAGGACGTTAAATTATCCTGGGTCCGTCCTGAGAAATTCACTAAGGCATTTCACCATGTCCGGGAAATCTTTGTCTAGGTTCATTTACGTTATTCGCCGTTTAGTGTCGAACGCTATGGTCGGGTTGGGTAAAAAGTATGTTCGGTCTGCGTAATCATTCGTTCGAGTAATCACGGACTATTGTCGTTGGCTACTAAGGGTTGGTTAGGGGTGGGAGGGTTTAGAGGATGGGTGGAAAGATTTGGGAGGATGGGTGGTTTGCCCATAATCTAGCCTCATTTGATAAACTGCTCGATTAGTCTCTTCGGCTTGATCCGGCATTATAATAATCTTTTCTTTTAACGTTAATTAATTTAAAAAAAAATTTCCTTTGCAATAGTACTTTCCTTTGACAATATTTGAATCTTTTCGTAAAGTTTACGATAACTTAAGGCTTTTTTTTGTCGGATAATTAATTTCTTTCATTTCAAGTTCCGTATTCTTTAATAATAAAATTCTTTATAAGTTCTTTTTTTTTCTTTTTCTGTGTCAAATAATTATTTTTTTTCAATTTAAATTCCGTATCTTTTATAATAAAATTCTCTTATAATAGTATTAAAATATAATATTTTATAAATCTTACATTAGGTGTTTCCCAGCCTTCCATGGGATGTTGTGCTGCGCTCCGGGGGTGTCCCGTTGCTTTAACAGTTACTGAGGTCCCTCGGCGTTTAGAAATCCCCACGTTGTGCGTTGTAGCCGCTCGTTAGCACAGTATTATAATTTTGCGTTTTCTTTTCCACTTTTAAAACGCTACGCCTTACTTTTTTTTCAGGCTTTTTTTTCCTGTTGTTTTTTGTTTTTTTCCACTGTCACTACCGTTCGCCGTAGCCTTACTTTTTGATTTTCAGGCTTTTTTTTCTATTATTTTTTTCACTGTCACTACCGTTCGGGCGTTGCCTTACTTTTCGATTTTCGAGCTATTACTACTGCGCTCGCTGGTCCCTGCTCGGGCGCCAGTTAAAAAACTTTTTATCGTTTTTTATAAAAAAAATATTTTATTGGAGACTGATGCTCCTTTATTGAGTTTCACTTAAGAACTAACATTTTTCAATTAATTATCTTTAACTCTAGACTTAGGTTTGCCGCTGCAAAGGGTTACGGAGTTCGCGGACGCTGCGCTTTCCCACAGGTTGGCACTTCGCTTGACGTTTCGCTTCCCATAGAGTTGCCACTACACGTGTCGCAGTCTCAGCGATTTAGTGGTATCATATTATTAACTTTGTATCATATGAT